>NW_026126585.1:6342500-6607500 GCF_943737965.1 Phodopus roborovskii
AAGCCAACAGAAAGATAAAAGGCCCCCAAAAGCAGGCATGAGAAGCAGAGACCCACTCGTGTACACACTAAGGATTCTCATAAAAACACTAAACGGAAAGCTATGGTATATGCGTGGCGGACTTGGTGCAGCCTGTGTAGGCTCTGGGCTTGCTGTCTCCGTCTCTGTGTGTTCATATGAGCTCCGTTTGCTCAGCTGATTTAGAGCGCCTTGTTCTTCTGGTGTTCTCCATCCCTCTGGGTCCCCCACTCCCTCTGCCACCTCTTCTATGGGATCCATTGAGGTCTGGGTGGAGGGATTTGATGGAGAAATCCCATCTACAGCTGTGTGTTCCAAGGTCTCTCTTTCTCTCTCTGCACAATGTCTGCCTGTGAGTCTCTGCATCTGCTCCCATCTACTGCAGGAGAAGAACTCTCTGATGGTGACTGGCTAAAGCACTGATCTGTGAGTATGGCAGCATATCATTAGGAATCATTTTATTACTATATTATTATTGTTGCTGTTGTTTAGACCAGCAGTATTTGGTTTTGCCCTAGATTTCTGGGATATCTGGACCCTGGATCCTGGCCCCAGCATTGCTCTTAACAGCTGAGTGCCTCTCTAGCCATGTGTTATTATGTTGTTAAACTTGGTTGTTTGTAGATAGATGTATAGTTGTCATATTTTGTGTACCAAGTAAGCTTTTTTAAATTGTCATAATGATTCATAATTTGTGGGACTGTTGGGAAGAATAAGCTCTAGAATACATGTAAAAGCTGGGCATAGGGGTGAACACCTTTAATTCTAGCGCTCGGGAGGGAGGCAGAGGCAGGTGAATGTCTATGAGTTTGAGGCCAGCATGGTCTATGCAGAGAATCCCAGGACAGCCAGGGTTATGTATATAGACTGTGTCTCAAAGCACGAACAAACTAATGCAAAGAACTGGCCTCAAAAAATAACAATGATTATGTCTGTGAATAATGTCACCTCTTCAGAAACCATGGTCAGCCAGCTCTACTCTACATTTAGATGCAAGAACACATACACACACACACACACACACACACACACACACACACACACACACACTGCTCCAGTGTGTCAGGCTCCATTATGGCAGAGAGGAAAGGAGGTGGAGGGGACAAAGGGATTGGTGAACTCTGGAAAAGCCTTCTTCTGGTGATCGAAGATTCTCAGCTGCAAGAAACCTGTAACTCATGAAATCACCTGCACGTGGCTGGCTGTTGATGTAGTATCACAAGATGGACACATGATGGCGCCAGAAACCATTATTTGGAAGTTGGTTCACTAGGGCTCCCAGCTTCCTCTGCACCCTGGTTTTTGCCTACCAGAAAGAAAATCTTACTGAAATTCTAAGCTACCCCCATACGTATATCTATCAATAATGAGAAGTTCCACAGATCTACAGAGGCATCCGGATTGACCTAGTGGCTGGGAACTAGAGCTCATTTGGAAAGAGAGCTTGTCTAGCATGGAGTTCTGGGTTCTGTTACCAGCACAGGTGTACTGGCGGGCATGTGCCTATAATTCTGGCACTTTGGAGGGAGAGAAGTTCAAAGGCATCCTCCACTATATAATGAGTTTGAGGCCTGGGGTACATGAGACTCTGTCTCAAAAAATAAATAAATTAAAAAAAACCAACCCAAAACAGTATTAGCTGTTGAGTATGTAATGTGAAGCTTCTAGCAATCTAGCAATCACATTGCAGGAAAATGAGAAGAAACACCAAGTTAACGTCATACTGCAGTGTATTTAACTCTGAATACTCAATATGATTCTATTAGCATACAATCACATAAAACACTGATATATTCTTGATCTGTGTGTGCATGTGTAGGCCACAGGACAACTTCTGCTATTGTTCCCCAGCCACTACCCACTGTTTTTCTTCAGAGTCTCTCATTGGCACGGTGCTTGCCAGTAGACCAGGCTGGCAGGCCACTGACCCCCAGAGATCTTCCTATCCTTGACTGCCTAGTGGTGGGATCATAAACACACAGAGATAGCTTCTGGTTTGGGGAAGAGAGCATTTTCCTTATAATTCTCCTGAAGTATTAAAGAGTTTCAGTGCTCAGCACCAAGGGTGACAGGCAAACAGACACACAGATGCCTGGGGAGGGGTCACAGGGATCTCTGGTCTCAGAAGCCTTAGTGAAGGCAGCATCCAAAAGCACCCAGACCACCTAGGGGCCTAAACACCTCCACAGCCCCTTCATTTGCTGACCCTGATGTGTCCACCTGTCCTGGTGCACCTCACCTCTCTCCCTGTGACTTAGCACCCATTCAGGCTCGACCCCTTCATCCACCTTCCAGGAACCAAAATGCTGTTCTAAAAAATCTCTCTCAGGACTGGGGATGTAGCTCAGTTGGTAGAATCTACATCCATGTAGCCCTGGATGCCATCCCCACCTACAATCCCAAGTCTCGAGGTAGAGGAGTGAGGACCAGAAGTTCGGGGGCATCCTCAGCTACACAGAGAGTTTGGAGTCAGCCTGGACTATGTGAGACCCTGTCTCAAAACAAAATGAAGATAGCTCAGCTGTTAAGAGTTCATGCTGCCCTTCTGGAGAACTGATTCAGCTGCTACTACCCAAATCAGGTGGCTCCACTCAAACTGTGAATTCATCTCTAGGGAATCGGATGCACCGTTCTGGCCTCTCCATGGGCACCCACATGCACAAGGCGTGCACGCACACGCACGCGCACACACACACACACACACACACACACACAAATAAAATTAAAGGGAAACATTTGAAAGCAAAGTGGTGTTAATTACCCTTTCTCCCCAGATGCCCTGGGACCACAGACCCCTTTCAGAAAAGGCAATTACTGCAGTGCAACATCAACCAGGACAGTAAGCAGGGGATATGGAAGGGCATCATGGTCCTGGATGTGTATGGTCTCCATGGAAACTGCCTCCACCCCTGTAACATCAGGAGTAAGAATAAGTTTTTCAATTTTCATTTTATTTTTGACTGTGTACATCTGTGTGCCCAGATGTGTATTTCTGCATTTGTGAGTGCATGCTCCCACCAAGGGGGTTGGATGCTCTGGGACTAAAGCTATTGGCAGTTGTGAGAGGCCCAATGTAAGTGGGGACACTAATCCCGTTCCCCTGGCAGAAGAGCACCTCACTTAACCTTAGAGCCATCTCTCCAGGCCCAAGAAGAATATTTTTAAGTTGTGAGATTTGTGTGAGTTGCCCCCCCCACCCCTTATCTGAAGAAGTGGAGTGAGTGGCTAGCCTGGGCTAGCCTGGCAGAAAGGCCGCTGGGTCACTAACTGCCTGTGGGAGGCTGCTGTGCTGCAGTCCTGTGTGCAAGGCTCTGCTAGGTGTGAAGCAGAGAGAAAGACCCATAATCCTGGATTCCTCCTCAGAAACAGAAACCGGAGAGTGGTACCCTGTGCTAGGCATGTCTCTCCATCGGCAGAACGTTTGCTTCACAGGCCAGCTGCCCCGAGTTCCACTGCTAACACCACAGAAAGCACAGGCCTGTCATCCTGTGTTGTTTGGGGAGTGAAGACCAGAGAATCAGAAGTTCAAGGCCATCCTCACCTACACAGTGACTCGAAGGCCAGCCTGTTGTCTGTCAAAAAAAAAAAAAAAAAAAAAAAAAAAACCAGAATGTTACTTTGAAAAAGAAGGTATTTCAGGTAAAGCAAACTGGCGACTGGTTTAAAGCAGGAAACTTTGCTGCATTCAAAGCCCAATTCACCTTTTGTGAGTGAAGCCTATGTACTCTTTCTGAAGGTAGGTGTCCCCACAGGGTAGGAAAAGCTGAATCATCTGACAAATGAACAGAGACAATAAAATGAGGGCGTGGAGGAGACTTGAATTTGCCATTGTTCTCCAAGGCAAAAGTAAAATCAGGGCAAGCTCAAGGGCAAGAACCACCATTAAAGTACGGTGGGCGACTCTGTAAGTCCTCAGCCCAGAGGTTTCTGGGTGGAAATTCCCCACAGCTCCGTGGTGAGCCATGGCAATTAGCTGCTCTCAAAGCTCCACTGGTTTTGGCAGGCCCCAAATAATGGGTCTGCTAGTGGCAAGGAAGCTTCTAGAGAGCAGATAGGGAAGGGAGAGATGGGTGGCAGAGGGACATCACCTTAAGAGAAAGCTCCTAGCGTGGTAAGGGCTAGCACGCAGCCCAACATGTGTGAAGCCAATCTCGTTCGCTGGCGAACTCCACTCTCCCGGATGGTAACCCGAATTCATCGGTATTGGCTGAGGGAAGATACGTTAAGGTATTTAAATTAAAGCAAAGCAGTAGTGGCTGAGATACAGGAGATCTTTGCACTTAATATCTTGGAAATGAGTATTATGGATGTTAATACAGCACTGTATTCAGTACTGTCCTGACCTTTTATTTCATATAAAGTTTTTCTTTCATGAACCAAATAAATAAAGTTTAGTTGGAAAAAAAAAGAAAGAAAGCTCCTAGTCTCCAGGCCTGGTGTTTCATCCAACTAGAGAAAGTCAGGGCAGTTTGGAGGGCTTTTCCCATTAAAAATCCAGAGAGATGGCTCAGCGGTTAAGACCACTTGCTTCTCTTCCAGAGGACCTGGGTTCAATACCCAGCACCCACAGGGCCACTTGATGGGAGATGTTATTCTGTAAATATGTTTCTCTTATTGGTTAACGAATAAAGCCCTGTTGGCCAATAGGAAAGCAAGGTAGGCGGGACTAGGAGACAAGGAGGATTCCAGAAGGAATAGGGAGGAGATTCAAGATGGTGGACTGAGAGAGAGAAGGCCAGCCCCCCTCTCCGGTAAGATGAGACCACGTGGAAGTACTTAGATTGATAGAAATGGGTTAATATTTAAGACAGAGCTAGCAGATAAGAAACACTAGTAATTGGCCAACAGCTTTGTCTGCAACTCCACTGCCCTCTTCTGACCTTCAGGCCGGCAGGGGATGCACAGACATAGATATAGGCCAAGCAGTCGTACGCATAAAATAAAATTAAACAGAAAAGAGAAAAGAATTCAGGGAAACTAGGTGTGGTGGGCGATACAAGGCTGAAATCCCAGCACTCAGAGAGAGACAGGAGGAATGTAAGCTCAAGGCTATCCTGGGCTACACAGTCTGCTTCCAGGCAGTAAGCAAAGGAAGATAAATTTACTTGTAAGGTAGGTGGGAATGTAGCTCTGTCAGTGGTGGGCTTGCCTAGTATGCATGAAAGGAGCTCAGGGTTCCATTCTCAGAGAGTGCAAGCCAGACATGATGGTGCACGCCTGCACTCCAGGGATTTACCAGGTAGAGGGAGGAGGGTCGGAGCTCGAGGTCATCCTTGGCTACAAAGAGATTTGGAGGTGAGTTTGAGATGAGCCTGCTCAACATAGCAAGTTCCGGGCCAGCCAGGGCTATATAGTGAGAGCCCTTCTAAAAGAAGGGGAGGGGGGAGAAGGACGGAGGGAAAGGTGGAGAGAAAAAAGGGAAGAGAAAGAAATGAAGGAAGGTGAAGAGATAGTTCACACAAAGTGGTGCCTCAGTTTCTCACCGACACTGTGATTACAGAGGCACTGAGTTCGTCTGATCTGGTGTCTGGTGTGATCATGACTGAAGCCACAAAAGTGCTCTCTGAAGAAAGCAAGTCGGGGATCAGGGGCAGCCACCTCCTGAGCGTCCCAGGGTACCTTGTTCAAGCTGTCATCCAGCAGACTCCAAGACCAAGCTTATCTACCCCTCCCCCCAGCTCTGCTCACACAGCTCTAAAAACAGAGAGTGCTCTTGAGGTCTTCCTCTACTCAGGGCTGATGTCCCAGAGTTCACAGTCAGGGTAGGGAAGTGCTGTCATTGTCTCGACAGAGCCCTTCAACCAAATCATCCAACCACAATGGGGTAGTTGAACACAGAGTAAAAGAGGCAGCAGGCAAAGGGCCCAAGGTGTATGCAAACCTACATACTCACTAGCATGCTGAGTTAGCCTTCTCAGAGGAAAGATCAAAAAGTGAGATTACCCACAAGCCCAAATATTCACAAGATCCCAGGATCCCAAATTATAGGCCTGAGAATTGGAGGCAGGTAGTGTCAGAACCCTGAACCACTGCATAGGGGAATAGAAACAGTCAAGGTGTCATGCATTGGGGAACTAGAAACAGTGAAGGCATCATGCATTGGGAAACTAGAAACAGTCAAGGTGTCATGCATTGGGAAACTAGAAACAGTGAAGGCATCATGCATTGGGGAACTAGAAACAGTCAAGGTGTCATGCATTGGGAAACTAGAAACAGTGAAGGCATCATGCATTGGGGAACTAGAAACAGTCAAGGCGTCATGCATTGGGGAACTAGAAACAGTCAAGGCAGCATGCATTGGGGAACTAGAAACAGTCAAGGTGTCATGAATTGGGGAACTAGAAACAGTCAAGGTGTCATGAATTGGGGAACTAGAAACAGTCAAGGTGTCATGCATTGGGGAACTAGAAACAGTCAAGGCATCATGCTTACCTGGTCTTGCTCCCCAGCAGATGCTCTACCTAAATCCTCTAGAGAACTCTGCTATTCAATCCAATGTTCTTTGTTTCCCCCCAGTTGAAGCGTCCGTGTGTGTGTGTGTGTGTGTGTGTGTGTATGTGTGTGTGTGTGTTTGTGTGCACATTCATGCGTGTATGTGTGTGTCGGGGGAGATGTGCACATGAGTGTGAGTGAGTGCAAAGTCTAGAAAAGGTGTCAAACGCTCCGTAGCTATAGTTACAGTGGTGAGCCCCTGGAAGTGGGCTCTGGGAAGAGAACCCGGGTCTTCGGGAGCAGTAAGCATGGAGAGCACTGAAACCACCCAGCTGCCTCCAGCCCCAGTTAGTTCCATTTTAGAGGCCACAGGCTCCAGGGTCAGAGGCTGCAGTTACTTGGTGAAGGAAGCTGGGATCCGACCAGTGCTGTCTTCCAGGCTGTTTGGGGGCAGGAGTAACCAAAATGGCTAATTCAGCACCTATGCTGAGCTTAGTCTTAGGAATGAGGTTCCCCCAGGCTCCTCCTAAGACATATGTGGGTTCAGCACGGGGATATATCTGTGAATGTGCTTCTTAGAACATAATTACTGCCATCAAGATTATTGTTCGAATTAGGCCTTTACATGACACTTAATATTTCCAAAGCATTGTACTCCCATTTAATTAGTTTTTCCTTGCGACATTCCTGTCGCGTCCGCACTTGATAGCTTGGGAGACTGACAGACTGAAGAGATAAATAGCAAAGCCTGATGGAGAGGGGGCACACCCTGTACAGTCTCTTAGCTTCTGGTCTCTCTGGTGATCCAGCCAAGGTAAGTCACACATCCCCATTGAAAATCTCTCACACCACCCTCTAGCTGCTTGGGGTGGAGGCAGCTCTAGGAGAAGAGGGGCGTGGAGTCTCTTCCCTGGTAGATTTTTGGCAAAAGGTACAAATACCATACAGAAATAGTTCAAGTTCACACTGCAGACACCCTCAGTGTCTTCCCCAACCTCTCTATTAAAGCTCCCTAAAAAAAAATCTATGGCTGTGATTCCCTAACCAAGGAGTCTCCCAGAGGGAGCTTTTAGCATCTCCCAAGCCTATTGGGGCTGTTAAATGACAGCCAGTACAGGGCTCCTGAGACCTGAGATAGGACTTCTCTGCCTTGAATCCCAGCAGGATGCTCAGAAACCCAGGCTCCCTCCTCTCTCCACCTCCAGGCCTCTTTTTCTCTTTCTCTGGCTAAGGGAGAAATTTCATGGAAAAGTGGATACTAATGAAAAAAAAAAATGCTTACTGGTCTTTGGGAGCCGCCACCCTCTCTACTGCAGCAAGTCCCCTGCCTATTCTCTCTGCTCAGAAAGTCCTTTAACCTTGTTCTGTGTAGTAGACTCAAAAGGAGCTCCACCTGCACCGGTTCTGGGTTGATGAAGGTTCTGGGAACAGGTGGGGCGCCCTGAATAGGTAGGTTACTAGAGTCTGCTGGTAAAGCTGTTGCTTGGTCTCCTTCTTTCTTGCCGTGTGAGTATCCTTTCTTCCCTACCCTGGGCTCACCCACAACTCGGAGGTCTCCCAGGTATCTGGTATTCCCAGAAAGATGCTGATGGACAAGCCCACAATTGCAGGGACAGGATTGCCCAACAGGGTTGGTGAACTCTAGATTCCATTGTTGTCCAAAAAGCAATCTGGAAAAGTCCTTGGGGCCCCTGACCTTGGAAGCCAACGGCAAGAAAAGATAAAGCAGATATCAATATTGATGGGGGAAGGGAGATTATGATCTCCTCTTTCGCTGGGTTCCTTCCTCTCTTTGCCAACTGGGAGGGTCTGCCTTTGTGCCTATGACAGATAGGGGAGGTCCCTGGTCCACGTTCCAATGCTGTTCCTGAGGCCCACAGTGACAACTGGACCCTTGGAAAAGAGTCAGGATTGATGGACTTGGATAGATGAGTCAATGACCATGGAACAAGGAACATAGACCCACCCACCACTGCCCTGGGCCTGCAAGACCACTAGTCCCATTTATTTGTTTGTTTGTTTGTTTGTTTGTTTGTTTATTTATTTATTTTGAGACAGAGTTTCTCTGTGTAGCCCTGGCTGTCCTGGAACTCACTCTTTAGTTTTAGACCAGGCTGACCTTGAACTCACAGAGATCTGCCTGCCTCTGCTGAGATTAAAGGTGAGTGCTACCACCACCAGGAGGTTCTTCGTGTCTTATTTCTTACAGGTATGCCTGTGGGGCTGGTTGTGTCTCTCACCCAGTTTCTACCTCTGTAGGCAATGGGTTCTCTACCGTTGTGAGCTGTGTCTGGCCCAGAGCTTGCTGGTTAGTCTTCCAAAAGGAGTGACAGTCAAACCGACCCTGTCTGTGGTTTCCTAGACATGTGTATCTCTACATTCTTCCTATGTTTCTATCTCTTGTCTAACACAGGTATAGAAAATCCTCCTGCTGCCCAATGGCAAAGGTGCGTTCTGGTTACGTCTGGCCTCTGGCACCTTCCACTGTGCCCCGGGCTCTAACATCCCTCTTCCCTCTCTTCCATCTACTTCTGCCTGATCCAAAAGCCACCAAAGTGAATGCCAGTTGCTCTCAGGTCCCTGCAAGGCCACTGTCAGCCACTGCTGGCCCCAAAGCGCTAAGGCAGGAAAGTCTTGGCTCTAAAGGATGGTTTAATGTGTCACAACTCGTAGGTAGGACAGGGAAGGCCAAACACACCTGTGCAGCCAAAGGCCTCTCTGTTCCCTCAGGTCTCAGCTGGAGTTCAAGTGGCCAGAGTGCTGCAGAGGTCAGAGGTCAAGTGACTAGGCATCTGGGCCCCGCCCCATTTCCAAATAATGAAAGCTATCACCTCCCAACCCCCACAGGGAACACACTCCAACCCCTGTGGGAGTGAGCCTTTCATTGCCTGCACAGGGTGGAAAATGGAGCGTAGGTGGCCTCGGAACTGGAGAGTCCTCTAAAACGCATCAAAAGGTCAGATCCCAAGGGCCATCTCTCTGAAAGTTGGTGAGCTCTGCGAGGTTTTGTCCAGCCCTGGGGCCATCCCAGCCACCCTGAGCTTCAAACCCAGATCTGACCTTTAAAACCAGAGCCCCTAGGTCAGCCCAGGGAGATTCAGTCCAGTCAGAGCTCCCAGGGAGGGGCACCAGGGACTTCAGCCCCTAGGACTAGAGTCCTGGATCCTTGCCAGCTGGCACCAGGCTCAGACTTGTAGGAGCTCAAAGATACAGTCGTACTTGAGCCCCTAGTAAGGCAGATATCCTTTCCCTGCACCTGGTTTCTATGCTTTGGTAACTCTGGGAAAGGAGAGAGAGGTCAACTCCGGTGTTTGAGCTGTCCTCCATGGCTCTCCTAGGATGCTTTTCTCTGCTGTCCCCAGTCTGTCTACCAGGAACCTCCAAGCCTCAGAGACTGGGGACTTTCCTCCTGGGGACTTTGTAGGTCTTTGGGGACTTTGTAGGTCTTTGGCGCCTTTGACTGCTCTGCCTGGGTCTAAGCTACCCACACATGCAACCACTGGGTCTCCACGACACAAATCCTGCCTGAAGTGGGCATGGCACAAAGCGAACAAAGTTTTGTCTGTCTAAAATAATTAAGTTAGGGGCTGGACAGATGGCTCAGTGGTTAGAGAGCATCCTGCTCTTGGTAGAAAACCTGAATTTGGGTTGTAGCTCCTAAGTCCAGCTATGGCCTCTGGCTTCAGCTCCAAGGGGTCTGACAACCCTCTTCTGGCCTCTTCAGTCACAAGTACACGCATACGCAGGAATAAAAGTAAAATAATTAAGTTCGCACACAGGCCAGCAAATATTCTAACCCCACTCATGAAATCTTGGGCGGCTGAGAAATGGTTGCCTGGCATACTTAAGTGACTCCACATGAAATAATCCCATAAGATCAGGTTGTAGATAGGAGCTGTTGTAGTGGAAAAACAGAAAAAGCTGGCACAGGTTGTCCATAGTCGTGGACATAGTACTGCATGCGGACAGTGTGGGATTCAAAGTCAAGGCTGGGGGCAGATCAATCCAGTTCTGTTCTCTGCATTTGGGACTCAAAGAGGATTGGCATCCTATCCAAGCTCACAGTAGCACAGTACTGACAGACTAGGAGTGAATCTAGTCCACCCCATTGCCTTTTAAGAATTTTATTTTAGGGGTCCGAAGGAAATAGTTTTCCCGGGAATTTGGTCTCTCCTTTCAGATATCAATTGTTACCAAAAAACCCAAAAGCCACCCATCCAATTCAAACTCAACCCCCGGCTAACAGCCGCGCCCCTGTAGTTCTCCAGATGCGTCGACAGGTGGCACTTTCCTCACAGGCAAAACGGCAGGGGAATCCTAGCGGCCACCTCTCAACCTCAAAGTCGCACTCCCAAAAGGAAAGGGGAGGTAGGCTAAGGACAAGCTCCGACGGAGCGCAGAACTGTTGGAAGGCTATACACCCTAGAAGCCAGGCTCTAGCCCGTCAGTGTGGAGAGATTACACGCTCAACTTTAAAAGAGGCCAGTTGGTATCCTGTGAGGAGGGGAAGGCTCAGGGTTCCTTGAGGGTCACCCCTTAGAAGTGCCAGCGGCCTCTGGGCTAGCAGCCGCCCTCAGCGTCCTGCGCCTCCAGCCCCACCCACGTCCTAAGGCCCTCTTACGTAGGGAGGAGGAGAGTAGAGGGAAAGTGGGCACCTTTTCCATTGTGGCGACCGTTGTCCTAGAGAAAGGTTGCTTAATCTAGTCATTCATTATTGACCTCACCTTTGATATTTGGCTTGGCTGCTTTGATCGCTGGAAGATCACTCTTGACTTCTTTGCATAACAATTTTTTGGACTTGGGTCGGTGCCTTAGGTGCAGGAAGGAAGAGATATGCTGGAACCACTTGGGGGCTTTTTTTTCCCACGGTCAACCTCACCCCCTCCCACTCCCCTCACTCCACCCCACCCTTCTTGCTAGAAAGGAAGCCTCTCCTCCTGGACATCCTCCAACCCTCCCCACCGACCCATTAGCTAACCATTTACGCCTGAAAAGTTCTAGTGAAGCTGCAGTCTATGGGGGGGGGGGGTGGAGAACACTGGATACCCTGGAAAGGACCAGATGGACCAGACCCTGTCTCTTCAAGACTCCCTTCCACACACCGGAGGGCTTGACAGACTTTGGGGAATGACCCTAGCTCAGTGCACTCACTAGAGATGCCCCTCTCCCTAGACTCTCCTGGGACTTAGATCCAAAGAGAGTCCACGACTTCCCTGGCGGCTCACCAGGGCTCGGAGAGCCCTGAGCAGTCAGCCTCCTCGGCGGAGGTGACCAAGTTCTCCACTCTCTGAATCTGTGCGAAAGGCCTTTGGTCTCTTTTGCTCTTGACCTTAGAACATGTTGCTCAGCCCTCCCCCTACCCCAATTTATTGGGTCGAAGGGGTTGAGGTGAGTCTGGGTTAAAACCAAGAAGTCAGTGACTGTTTACATCTTGGCTTAAGCACCCTCTGTGCACCTTTCAAAGACAGCCACGGGGGAGCGGAGGAGGAAAGAAAAGGTTAGGCCTCCAGAAGGTAGGTTGGGTCAGAGGTCTAAGGCCCTTGCGATTTCACAGTCTTCCAGGGCTCTGATCACAGAGAACTGCTAAGCCACCCCCTCACCCTGTAAGCGTACAGACACAAACACCGCGCGCAGAGGCGTACAAGCAGAGACCATCCATCTGCACAGACACACAAACCCAACTTCAAGCCCATGGGCACCGCCCACAAGCGTGAACCAAGTACCAGGTACACATTTGTACTCAGACCAAGTCTTTTACCATGAGGGTCATATACAAACACCCTCACCTCCACTGGAGAAGGCCCGGGAAGGCCTCCACGGTGCAGCGACTCCTTTGTAGCCAGGAAGGAGATGGGACAGGGTGGAGGAAACTGGGGAGACCTCAGCCCTCTTTCTGGAGCGTTCCCCGAGCATTCTCATCTCCCAAACAAAACTTTTTCAAGTTCCCCAGCCAGTGACCCCTGCAGCACCGATCTCGAGTGGACACTGGAAGAGGGCTCCGACGCTGCAGCTCCGGAGGGCTAAAGGGAGGAGCGGTTGCGATTTCACCGCGGACAGTCGGGAGGGAGACGGGAAGGCGCTGGCCTGGAGCCCGGAGTTGGGAGCGGGTTCTCCGATTTCGGTGGGAGAGGAGCCAGACAGCCCCTGTCCCTAAGTGACTAGACTAGAAGGAAGACGGATCCCCTCGGCAAGCAAAAAGAACATAGCTTTTGGATTCTCTCATTCTCTCTCTCTCTCTGTCTCTCTGTCTGTCTGTCTCTCTCTCTCTCTCTCTCTCTCTCTCTCTCTCGTTCTCGTTGATTTTTATTTATTTCCATCTGGCACTTTGGAGAGGGGGTCCAGGGTCCAGACCTCCTCGGGAGCACAAACAGACGACAGGGACCACAGCAAACCCAGAAGCTGCTCTGGCCCCTCCTTGCTCACTCCCCCACTCTTCACCCTTGCAAACATTCCTGGCCAGCAGGTGTGGACCTCGAACCCAGACGGATCCAGACTGAGCAGCCACTCTGACAGGTGGGGACTGGAGTAGGTCAGGGGAGTGGTGGGACCTGGGGGGTGCCAGTGTCCCCCAATCTTCTAAGGAGGAGAGGAAAGAGGCCAAAATAAAATAAGAGATGAAATGTTTAGCTTAATTAACTCTAAATACTCTTCCCCCCCCCAGATCCAAATTGGAGTCTGGGTACTAAGGTTTGCATAGGGATCCGTGTGAGAAGACAAACAGAATATTTGATTAAAGAGAAAAATATATATTGGAGAAGTGTGTAGAGTCTCCTTGATTTCAGGTGTTACTGGTTTTAAATCTTTAGGACCAGGGCCAGTCTGATTGTCCAGTTCAACTCCAGAACTGTTTGGGAGGGGGTGGCGATGAAGACTTCTGCTTGCAGTAATGGGAGTCTAGGGGCCCTGCATCTCGGCTCGGATCCGGCTCGTTGCTCTCCAGAGCACAGCCTGAAACTCCGGAGGAAACCCGCTAGCAGCGACGGGCTGGCTACAGCTTTCCCAGGGACAGAGAAAGTGAACTGGCTGTTGGTCCTGCTCGCGGAACTCAGGGCCCCAGGAGGCCCTTTGGAATGAATATAAGGAAATCACAATAACCCCCTCCCAATTATCTCAGCCAAGTGAATGGTGTGTGTGTGTGTGTGTGTGTGAGAGAGAGAGAGAGGGAGAGAGAGAGAGAGAGAGAGAGAGAGAGAGAGAGAGAGAGAGAGCTTCCAGAATAAAAAGGTCTACACTGCAAAACTAAAGAGGAAATGCATCCAAACACTGGAGTGTTCTAAGGTGACAACCCCTACTACTTTTTTCTTTTTCTTCTTCTTTTTTTTTTTTTTTTTTTTTTTTTTTTTTTTGAGCTTTCTAGGAAAACAAACTGAGGGGGGGGGTTCACTCACAGAGGTGGTAAAAGAAAAACAAATTATCACCTTGAAGCCCTTCCCACACTCAGGACTTTCCCTGAGAGACTCACCAACAAAAACTGCCACCCTCATTCCGTGGGTCAGCTGAGCAGTGTGGTTTTCCAAGGTTTGGAACCAAAGCCTGCACCCAAGCCACTGGCTTCTCCCCACCCTTGGATGGCCTCTCCCAGCACAAAATTCCTGAAGGTCCTTAACCAATACCCACAGAATCCCCCCCAGCACCCACCCACCCCATATTGTTATACTCTCCAGATGAAGACTGAGCCTGAAGCGCTAATTGAATTAGTCTATTGAAAAGACTGTCGGGTACAATCACGCGCCTAGAGGCCCCACATTTCCCAAGGTCTATAGGCTTTGGGGACCTGCGATGTATAGTCTGACCTTCTGCCTCATGATAATACCCGCACTTGTAGCAGAGATCTCCTCGTATTCACCCCCAACAAAACCGCTGGTCACCCAGTCCCCGTAGGAAGACTGTAGGCTTTTGTGTTGGGACAGCTCATTCATGTCCCGCACCACGAGGCCGCACCGCCATCTGATCCACCCTGGAAATGGGATTACCGCCGTGTGCAGGCCCACCGAGCTCACTTCTGAGAGAAGAGGGGTTGCCTTGCATATCTCCAACCACCCCCACCCCCCTTTTAAAGTGGGAACGGGAGGAAACCCTCGGGTTGTCTTTACACTAGCAAAATCTTCAGAAAATTCCTAAACGACAGGAGATAGCCCCTCCCTAAAGGTCACACAGCGAGCTCTCAGCAAGTATACTCCTCTCTCGGTAGGCATCCGGGTAGGTAGGCGTCCGTGGGGCTGACTTGGGCCCAAGTCTCCTGTTCCCCCAAACAGGTAAACACCAAAACACAGCAATGTTTTCTATTTCTATTTCTTTTTCTTTTTTTACACTGGGTTTCCTGTGACCGGCCCTCACATACACTGGCGAATGGGCACCAATACAAGGAGTTAACTGTTTTGTTGTAGCTTGCTAGACTTGAAGGAGAGGAAATAAATTTTCTTAGTTTTCACCCTTAGAAAGCTCCCAGCTTCTCTTTTGTCTGGCCTCAAACTTCCCGCAGCCCTCCCTTTCCTCAACACGAGGCTCTCTTCCCTCTGGCCAGATGTCTTTTGCACCCAAGTCAGAGTTGAGCCTCAGGGACTGGAGAGGGTTGGAGGGCTTGGGGGTCTCTTTATTGTGCGTGTGTCGTGGTCCCCAGCCCCAGAGACTGCTTTTAGGATAGGAGAGCTATCTTAACACTTCCACACCCTTTGGCCTCTGAAACCAAATAAAATCCTTTTTTGTTCTATTTCTTCCCCCTCTGAGTTCACTTAGGCTGGATATGTGACAATGTGGACAGTCTAATCAGGAGATAATGCCCAGTCCCCCAGTCTGTAGCCCTCTTGCACAGGTGACACCTTAACCCTGCAGGGCAATGAAAGTACATGCCAATCTCCACTAGTTCCTGTACT
The DNA here is from genome assembly GCF_943737965.1 of Phodopus roborovskii. Taxonomy (NCBI): domain Eukaryota; kingdom Metazoa; phylum Chordata; class Mammalia; order Rodentia; family Cricetidae; genus Phodopus; species Phodopus roborovskii. Next base: position 6,357,824 of record NW_026126585.1, read on the forward strand.
TGGGACCCAGGAGCTGGTGGCATTTGGAGAACGGGGCTGCATTCCATCCGGGCCAGTTCCCACACTTGCATCCTGCTGCCTTACCTGTCTGCCATTCTGGCCTGGGCATCCATCCATCCATCCATCCATCGAGTGGCAAGACATCCCTTAACTACCCAAAGCAGAGGAGAGTGTCTTGAAAACACAGAACGACTCCAATTCAGTCACAGGGGCATGCACCCCTGCACACCGACACCAACCCCCTTTACCCACTCACCCTGCCCCTGCTGTATGTAGTTCCTCACCCACATGCCAGCCCTGGGCTCGGAGTTCTTTGGAACCCTTACACAAGTGTCTCAGCCAATATTTGCTCACTCAGCCTGCACACACCTCACGCCATGGACGTCAGCACAGGCACATATAGTTCCCAACAGTTATGTTCCGTTTTAGGAGGGAGAGGAGGGCGTGGAGCCTGGGTGGGGGTCGTGAAGCTCAGGCGACAAGTCTAAAGGAGCATCCTTCCGGGGCTGGATCTGGGGGGTGGAATGGGGGGACAAGTCAGTGCACTGGCTGCCGAGGAGCATCGCCTAATCCAGCAGGAGCTCGTGGGCCGCGGGTGCATTTATCATCCTATTACTGTAACAAATCCGAGCTCTACTACATGAAAGGTAAAATGAATTACCGACGTTAAGCCGTCAATAAAGTCATTTCTGTAAATGGTGTCTCCAAAGGGCCGCCGCATTATTCAGCTGGCTTTATCAGCTGGCTGGAAATTACGTACAGGACCGGGCCGCGCGGCGCGCGGGGCCGTTCACTTTGATTAAACGTCTTGCCAGCGCTATGTGACAGAGCTTTTGACCAGGGTTTTATTCACAGGCCTGTGATGAACGCCAAGCTGATCAGGCGGAATGAAGAGTAATTAAAACCTATAAATTATCTTCCGCAGCCCTTCTCACGGCGTCTCCTGCAGGCGAGATAAGGCGTCGAGACCCTATTTACGGCGCTGAAAGGGACCGCGGCGCACAAAAGCTACGCGGCTAAATAGGATATTGATAGTGTCCTAATTAGAATTTAATTAAGTACCCACGGTCGCTTGCGGGATAAAGATTTCAATTTTGCGAACTTAAATATAAATAAAAACCCCACCTCTATTTCAGGGAGAAGAAATGAGGGGCAACTGGAGATTTCGGGGAGCCCTTGAGTTAGAAACTGAAGGGAACCCACCAAAGGGTACAGTGGGTCTGGAGTGGCTTCAGAAAGTTCGGGAGACCGCTGGTGGCCCCAGAGACACACTCTGGAGAGGTTCTCACCATCAGGTCACCATCAGGGCTCAGCACCGTGCTTTTAGGAAACTCAGCCCAGGAAATCTGGAGATCTCGGCTGAGCCGAGATGCAGCCAGCAATATGAATTCCCATCTTTCTCCTGTCTCTGGGACAAACTTTGCCTCACTCACTGCCCAGGTTGGCCTTCTGGGTGTGGTTTTATATTCTTGCTATCCTAGACTCTGTGGATTTTTATTTTTATTATTATCATTATCATTATTATTATTATTATTATTATTATTATTAAACTAGGGGTAGACAGTTTATTATGTTCCAAAGAGATAATCAGAAACTATACCATTTGGGGATGGTGATCAGGGTAGAGTGAGTAGGGAAAGCTTCCTTTGCAGAGGGCTCAAATCGCCTTTCTTGGACCAAAGGCTTCAGCAGTCTATTCCTGTGCCGACCCTCCAAAATCTCAGGCAGATCACTCCCAGCGCCTAGCGCCAATCTTCACTCTCTAGCCTTTGTGATGGAAAACTTTAGAGGCACTTCCACTAGGAAAAAGAGGAAAAGCTCAGAATATACTGGAGGCGAGAATACTTGGGGCTCCATCCCAAGTCGAATTCAGCGAATGCAGCTATCCTAGAATGGGGGGTAACCCGTTGTTCACATCTTCAGCCTGCCAAGGCAAACATTTGAAGCGGTTTTGTTGGTTTGATTTTTTTTTTTTTTTTTTTTTTTACTTTGCAGGGAAATCTAACACAGATTTCCCTGAACTTGAAACCCAGACACAGGCCTTGCAAGGCGGCAGGCAAAACACGTCGCCTGGCTCAGGAGCTCTGCAGAGACAATTCTACTGGGCTAAGACAGCCCGAATCCCCCGCAGCCAAGGAAGGAATGGGCAGCAGGCTCTGGGACTCTTCCGTGGCCTCTGGGCAAGGCATGGGCTTCCAGGCAGCTCGCGGGCGTTGATGATCCAGAGTAGGGTATGGTTGAGGGTCTCTCAGCGACAGTGTAGCTAGCCAGTGACACAAACCAGCAGTGCCAGCAAGGTGTAGCAGGCAGGCCTCTTAGGTTTGCAATTAGTGGGAAACAAACTGCGTCTCTTAAAGCTGCCAACCTTAAGTCTTTTTCTCATGCCCGATATCTTGTGTTGGTTTCATTCCTCCTCACACGAGAGGGAGGGAGAGAGAGAGAGAGAGAGAGAGAGAGAGAGAGAGAGAGAGAGAGAGAGAGAGAGAGAGAGGAGAAAGAGACTGAATGTTTTGGGTGTGCGCAGGAAGGGGGGCATAGTAACCCAAGTCCCTGCCTCCGGTCGCTATCCCCAGTGTGCACGAACCCATAATCCTGTATTTTTCCAACAAGTTGTGGAGTTGCTTCTCTTATCTGCCTACATTCCAAATTCTAGTTCTCTCGGATATCTTCGTGCCCTCTTCAGTCCGGATCTGAAGGAGGGGGGAGGGGCGTGGGCACAGATGGGGGTAGGGCGGGAGGACACACCGGGCCTGAGCCTCTGCACCCCCTCTCCACCCACGGCCACCGCCCCCGGATTATTTATCCGCAAAGTCCCGCGCGCGCCCATTGGACCGAACCCTGGGTGTCAGCGCGAGTCGCGGCTCGCCATTGGTCCCGCACACGTGCGGCCCTGACTCACGTGCTTCCGGTTTGAAGGCAAAAAGTGTGCCTGGGTGATTTTTTTTTTTTTTTTTTTTTTTTTTTTTTTTTTTTTTTTTTTTTTAAGCGAGAGAGTTTGTGCAAAGATCCGAGCTGTCAGAGATTTCAGGGGGGAAAAAAGAAGCCCGGCACTGGCGGAGACGCACTCTCCCTGCAAAAAAGCAAAGGCGGTTAAAGGCTCTGCCAGCCTCGCACTCTGGGCACAGCTGAGCGTGACACTGGGGAAGTCAAGCCCCTCACTACTGCCTGGGAAGATGGGTAGACTTTAAAGACTTACCTTTTTTTTTTTCCCTTTGGGAGAAAAAAAATCTTGGAGCTTTAAGAAAAATCCTTTTTCTTCTTTCTTTTTTTTTCTTTTCTTTTCTCCCCCCTCCTTTTTTTTGGGCTGTGGTTTACTCCCCCATTAAGGCCAATCACTGAAATCTGGTTGCTGAAAGAAAAAAAAAGGAAAGAAAAGAAAAAAATAGCCAAGTGTCTTCTCCTTATCTGGATGTCTACAAATTAGAGAGAGGGAGAGAGCGAGATCTGCTCCACCAGAGCGGGCGAGAGAGAGCCAGGCCAGACGCCCGGCTTTCTTTCTTTCTTTTTTTTTTCCCCTCCTGCACCCGCCCTGTGCCTTCGCTGAGGCTTCGCCTTGCCTCCTTCCTCTCCGCGCACCCCCACGGGCCCGCTGGCAAAGTGGGGTGGGGAGCGAGGCGCGGGGGGCGGGGGCCGGCGCGGCGGCCAGGGCTGCCGGGCGGCCGAGCATGGAAGAGCAGCTGCCGGAGCCTAAAAGTCAGCGCGACTCGGGCCTCGGCGCGGTGGCGGCGGCGGCGGCGGTGGTGGCGGCGGCGGCCCCGGGCGGCCTCAGCCTGAATCTTAGCCCAGGAGCCAGCGGCAGCAGCGGCAGCGATGGAGACAGCGTGCCGGTGTCCCCGCAGCCCGCGCCCCCGTCGCCGCCGGCGGCGCCCTGCCTGCCGCCCCTAGCCCATCACCCGCACCTCCCCCCGCATCCCCCGCCCCCGCCGCCGCCGCCGCCGCCTCCGCCGCAGCATCTCGCGGCGCCTCCTCACCAGCCGCAGCCCGCGGCCCAGCTGCACCGCACCACCAACTTTTTCATCGATAACATCCTGAGGCCCGACTTCGGTTGCAAAAAGGAACAGCCCCTGCCGCAGCTCCTGGTGGCGGCGGCTGCGGCCGGAGGAGGCTCCGGAGGAGGAGGAAGCCGCGTGGAGCGTGACCGAGGCCAGACTGGTGCAGGTAGAGACCCTGTCCACTCGCTGGGCACGCGTGCTTCGGGCGCCGTCTCGCTCTTATGCGCCCCAGATGCGAACTGTGGCCCACCCGACGGCTCCCAGCCCGCCACCGCCGTCAGCGCGGGAGCATCCAAAGCCGGGAACCCGGCTGCTGCGGCGGCGGCAGCGGCGGCGGCGGCTGCAGCGGCCGTGGCGGCGGCAGCGGCGGCAGCAGCATCGAAGCCCTCGGACAGCAGCGGCGGCAGCGGAGGCAGCGCAGGGAGTCCCGGGGCGCAGGGCGCTAAGTTCCCGGAACACAACCCCGCGATCCTCCTCATGGGCTCCGCAAACGGCGGGCCGGTGGTCAAGACTGACTCGCAGCAACCCTTAGTTTGGCCCGCCTGGGTCTACTGCACGCGCTACTCGGACCGTCCGTCCTCTGGTGAGTACCCGGGCCATAACGTGCCTCTGTGCCTGTGCCTTCCGGCCGGGGCCTGCCCCAGAACTCCGAGCCCCGTCTTTGGGGAGAGCAAACCCGGTTTGAAGCGCTCTCACTTCAAGTTCTCTTGCCCCAGGTCCCTAGTCACAGTCGAAAAAGCGCTCGAATCTGCCATGCTGGCCCTTTCCACCACTCGGGAAGTTACAGCTATTGGCAAGCACGGGAGGCTTCAGTTTCTGACGTTTGGTTTTCTGAACTGAGAGCCTGGAGGTCTTTTTGCCTTTTTAATGCTGTATGTTTATTATCTTTTAAAAACGAGATGTGTGATCACTCGTTGGCATAGTTTTATCTTTTAGGGAAAGGGTTTCTTGAGCTGGTGGGAAGATAGGTCTGGTGGCTTGAATCTGCAGTCTCCACGTTAGCCCTATCAGGGCCGGCTTTGGCATGGGAAATCGACCAGAGAAATAATCTTTGCCGGAACAAACACTGTGGATTTTATTCTGTGGAGAGCCCATTTGCATAAAGGCAGATATGGGGAGAGAAAACGAGAAGAGAGAGAGGCAGAGACAGACAGACAGACAGAGAGAAAGAGAGAGAGAGAGAGATCTCCATTCCCCGTGCCCAGCCCGGGTATGGCGAGTCAACCCGCGTGGGTAGAATGTAGATTAAGTCTGTGGCCAGAAAGGTGACAGCTAGTGCTCGAAGGAGCTGGCAGGCCGTGGGAGAGGGAAGCGAGCAGGCCAGGGCCAGGCTTGAAAGCTGGAGCTATGGGTAAGAAAATCGGCGAGATTCCCCTGTCCCTTCGCCCTTGGCTTCTTTCCTTCACTCTTTCCTTCACAAACCCTCCCGTGAGTAGTTACCCACCAGTCTTAGGGCAATTCTATGTTTTCTTTTCGCGTGGGAGAGCACAAGAAAGGCTAAGACCTAACCAGGACAGCTGCTGGGCCCTGGAGGAGGCGGCTCAGGCCTGCTGCCCCATGCAGGGACCAGGAGTCCTGCAAAGGCCAGCGGGGGCCACAAGGAGAGCAGCAGGGGCGTGGGTCCAAGGCCAGCGCTGAGCCCACCAGGGGGCCAGGCAAAAGGTAGCCACTGGCGCCTCCCTGCGCGTTGGAGTCTTGCAGCCCGCGCAGCTTCGGGTCGGGTGCGGATCGATGTGCACTATCAGCCCCCGCCATCTCGAGCCCCGTTATTGACACGTCGGGCTCCCTGAACCTCCGAAAAGCTGCTTTGATTGACTCGCCTGATGGATAGAGTGATTGAGCTGTCAGGCTGAGTGGGTCGGGCCGGCCAGGAGGCTACGATTTTATTACAAGTGTCCGTGCCTCTGCACACACGCACACAACAACAACACTACAACACGCTCCGGAGCTCAGGACGCACCTCCCGTAGTGGTGGCGTCTCGTCTCCAGGAGGATGCGCTCATTTCTTGGGCCATCTCTTCCTGATCGGCTCATCCAAACCCCCCAGTCCTGCTCAGGAGCAGGCCTCGTCTTTGTTCGTTGCTCCTTTCCTTTTTGTAGGCCAGAGAAGGCAGAAAGCAGATATTGCTATTCCAAAGGCAGTTCATGGGGATGAGGGGCAACCTAGACATTTTTCCTACAGTCAGTTAGGCCTGGGCTGCTCTTCACAAACAGCTAGTGTCCCTAGGTGCTGGTCTGCTGCAGGATTCAGGGGCTCAGTTTATCCACTGGTCCCTTCAGATAGATAGTTTTAGGTAATAACAGGCGTGGCAGAAACTTCTCTGGACTCCGTAGACCCTCATAGCAGTTCAGTGCCAGCACCCAACAAAGCAGGCTTCAACCCTCCAGGCACCGATTAAGCAGCCTAGTTCTCTCTCCCTGGTTCTCTCTGCCTTTCCCAGGCTGGACTCCACAGCAACCTTCCACATTAGCATTTGGGAGGGACTTCATTTTCCTGGTGAGTGTTCTTAAGGCCTTCCCACACTTTCCATCTGTGATGGCACAGGGTCCCACTGTGACTGCCGCTTCCCCATCATCTCTTGGTGGTGATCAGGCAATGGTCATCCCAATCACAGGCTCTCCCGCTCATTTGTTTGTGTTAGTTACTTCAGGGCGTCTGCTCCTCGAAATTAGAGCAGGCAGATTTAGATGAGAGATAGCAGGGCCTCCCTCCCCTCCCCAGCCCTGTGTGCCCCTTCATAGGGGGGTCAGAAGGGTCTTTCTTTTCTTCCTGGCATCAACTAAGAAGCTAAATAGAATGTCCCAGGGCTTAAGCCCATAGGCTAGGGTCTGCAGCCCCGTTAGGGAAGGGGCAGGCAGTGTCTGCTTCCTTCAAGTCAAAAAGAAAGGAAAGAAGGCAGAAAGGAAAGAAGGCAGAAAAAGGCCTCAGCTTCTCTGGAGCTGGGTGATCTAGCGCCCCAGTCCTCTCCCGGGAGTGTGATGAAAATCCGGTAGGGATTTTGCTCAGGCCTGTCTGTGGATATGTGTGTGTAGTTTACTGAGAGTAAAAGTGGGAAGGAACCAAAGTGGACCAGCCATTCTCCCCAGAGCCTGCCTTCACAGCTGCCTTTTATTCCAGGGCCTGGAAGACATTCCTGTTTGGGGACCCCTAAGTCTAGGTTATTCTGTTTGGACCCCAAAGCTCACTCTATATAGCGTTCCTTCCTTTCTTGGCCTTCTTGGCTGGGAAGTGCTGGGAGCTAGGTCTGATAGCTTTCTGGAATTAGGAGGTGGGGTGTGATCCCTGTTCCCCTTGGACTTCTGAACCCCTCCTATAGAAGGGGGCCTAGAGATCTCAATGACTTAGAGGGCAGCTCTTCGTTGGAGGTAGCGGGACCCAGCAGCGGGCCTCCGCGATCTCCCGGGAAGGAAGCTCGGGACCCCTGTGGTGGGGCTCCTGCGCTGCCATCCTCAAGGCTCACTCTACCCTCTCCTCCTCCCTCTGCTCCCGGCCCCCTTCCTCCCCTCCCCTGCCCTGTCCGCCCCGCTGCAGGTCCACGCACCAGGAAGCTAAAGAAGAAAAAGAACGAGAAGGAAGACAAGCGGCCTCGGACGGCGTTCACGGCCGAGCAGCTGCAGAGACTCAAGGCGGAGTTCCAGGCGAACCGCTACATCACGGAGCAGCGGCGACAGACCCTGGCCCAGGAGCTCAGCCTGAACGAGTCCCAGATCAAGATCTGGTTCCAAAACAAGCGTGCCAAGATCAAGAAAGCCACGGGCATCAAGAACGGCCTGGCGCTACACCTCATGGCCCAAGGACTGTACAACCACTCGACCACCACGGTCCAGGACAAAGACGAGAGCGAGTAGCTGTGGCCAGCCCGGGGCCTGCGGTCCAACCGCGCCCGCCCGTGCCATCTCCTGGCTCCGCGGGGCTGCCGCTTCACCGCTTCACCGGCCCCACGCCGCCATGCAGAGACGATCGCTAAGGAGGGAGGCACCAATCGGGAAGACAGAGAAGGCAAGCGAGAGAAAGCAATCCTCCGAGTGGACATTCACATTGGAATGAAACGGTTTTTGAAACGGGAGAAAGACTCGGACAGGTGCTATGGGGGACAAGAAAAGATCTATTCTCTAACTCACAGTATAAGATGAAACTGCGAATTCCTTAAAGCTCTATCTAGCCAAACTGCTTACGACCGTGTATATATTTAATTTCAGGTAAGGAAAACAAATATGTGTAGCGATCTCTATTTGCTGGACATTTTTATTAATCTCATTTATTATTATTGTTATAATTATTATAATTATTATAATTATTTTATCCCCCTCCCCACCTTGCTGCCCCCCCAGCTCAGTTTCGTTTCGTTGCTTTTATGTTTTGAATGTTGTTGCTTCTCTGGGTACCTCCCGCCCCCACAACGCTGGCCCTGGTTTCTCTGGGACTTTTCTTTGTGTGAGTGTGTTTCCCTGCGTGTCTGCCCTCACCCCTCCTCTACCCACCCAGGATTCTTCCACTGGTCTTATCTGTCCTCCCAAACCCCTTTCCGCTTCTGGAGACTCCTTGAGAAATACAACCCCACAGACTGCGAGACTGAACCGCCGCTACAAGCCAAAGATTTTATTATGTTCAGAAACCTGTAGTCTGAAATAAAATGTTCACTGTGTTCATGACTTGCTGACTGCCCTCTTCTTTGTGGGTTTGGGAAGAGCCTGTCCAGGCCCTGTGTGGCTACCACTCTGGCTGCACAGGGCCGGTGCAGAACCCTGGGAATCTCAGGGCAGGCCATAAGCATCACTGCCCAACAAATGACAGAGTAAAGGAGGCTATGGCACAGATTTGCTTTGGCCTTGGTCTAGAGGATATGCCTAGTTTCCAAAAGCATTCTAGGGGACCCAAATGCCAGAAAGTACAATCCCACACTCCCCTGCCCCCAGAGGCTCCAGCTGGCTCCCTAGGCTGGTGCTAGCTTAGCCAACTGAGTCTTCCTGTTAAATCTGCTTCCATGCACCAAACTATACCTTTCTTTTTTCTTTCCTCCCTTTGTGTTTTGTTTTTTGTTATTGCTGTTTTGTTTTTCCCTTTTGGTGCTAGTTTGGCTGGAGTTTGTTTTTTTGTTTTGTTTTGTTTTGTTTTTTTCTTTTTGCCTGAGCCTAGTGGCTTTACTAGGGCCTGCACCAGTGTTGGTGGTGGGCTGTCTGTGGAGCTGCCCAGCTTTGGCCCAAAGTCTCTGCAGCCTGAACTTGACCTCTTTCTTGGGGCATGAGACTCCACTTGGCAGATGGTTGGTCTGATGTGGCTGATACAGGGCTTCACGGGGCAGGGGGTCTGACAGTACTGCTTCTAGTGATTCTGTTCTGGGCCTAGAAGCCCCCAGACAGCCAGGGGTCTACCTCTCCCTGACATGACCTAGGTATAGAGGGCACTTCCTCAAATGCAACAAAGCCTTTTAAATTTCCTTGTTACAAGGCGAGGATATTCTGTATGGAAGACCTTAGGTGTGGACAGCCCAGAGGACACTGTGGATAATTGTCAGTGACCCTGGGATAGATCCTACAGGAGTGACACTAGGTGAGGCTTTCAGAGGCTAGGTGGTGGAAGAGATTGGAAGAGCCTAGATTTTATAAATCATGAATTCTACCCTCTTTTTTTCCGATATGCAAGATGTAAGTGACATGTATGCAACTGTGTGTATTTATGCAGATGAATGTGCTAGATAGGTGTCCATACGTACATATTTGTGTGCATATGTGATAACAGGCACATCATGGCAAGCCTCACTTCCCACCCATTTTGTGCATATTTTGCACGTGATTGTATTGTACAGCTGAGTGACTGGTACTCTGGGTGAGATGTATGATTGGACATTTGTGAGCTCGTGCATGTACTCATCTGTGTTTGCACATCAGAATGTTTGCCTGGTGTGCTTGGGGTTGGGGTGAATATGGGGACCCTCTTCTCTGTGCTTTCCTCTAGAGTTTATTTCCTGTTGCTGGGTTTTTTTTCCCCTCTTCAGTATTGATTTTGGAAGAAATGAGAATTTTCCTAGAAAAGGCTCCCATAATTTGGTCCAACATCCCACTCCTGGCCAGGGATCTAAACGTGCTAGGCTTTATTTACACCCTGGGAAGCCAAGAGGCCCATTCAAGTCTCTCCACAGGGCTTAGGAACTTGGGGTTTGGTGGCCTGGAGATCAGGAAGTCCATCAGACATTTCTGTGGGCCCTATGTCTTACTGTCATTTGGAGGTGTCCAGCTGCTCCCTGGGTATGTACAGCGTTGAAGCAGGGAGACTCTTCTCTGGAAGTCACTTAGGAAGTGAGGCTTTGCATCTTTAGGTCCTGCAGGCAGGCGGCCTTCGGGTGAAGGGGTCAGGTCTCTAACGGTAGCCAGCTCAGACTCTGGGCCAGCCCCCACTCCCGACCCATCTCCTTCTCCTGAAGCACGTGGGGATGTGATGCTAGTTCCCTAGGGAACCTTGCCATTTGGAATGTTAGAAATCCCTGCCTCCTCCTTTCCCCACCGTGGTCCCTTACTACACGAAGCATCCAGGCCACCTATTTCAGGGACTATGACAGAGGCAGCTACAGAAGCAGCTCTAGGAAGTGTCCCATTCCCGAAGGCCCCAGTACAAAAAGGCCAAAGACAAGGGATCTCCACCCCTTTACAGCAGAGGCCACTATTCCACCTCCCGGGTGGGTCTGTTGGCTAAATGTCTGGTGGGAGCGGTATTGTGATGTAATTTGATTTCTTACCCATTATCTCCCTTTATCTTCTAATCACGTGGGCAAATAGAGATTTCTTCATTGTTCAGCGGGAGAAACCGCACTCTGAGAACTTGGAAGCTTGTGATCCTCTGTGCTTGTGTCTTTTTGTAGCCTATACTTCAAAGATACAGCCTTGTAGTCAAGGTCAGGGCTGACCTCCCTGTCCTCTCTCCCTCCCCTTTCCAATTTTCCTTCTTCCCAGTTGGGGCAATGAAGAAGGGGAGGAGGGCTCTGGTCAGACTTTGTTCTGGCACCCCTTCTTTTAAAAAAGAGAGCAGGAGAGAGTAATAATGATCATAAATAGGCATTGATTTCTCTGATTTATGGGGCTGGCTTGGCGAGCTGCCTGTGTATTAAAGAGCAGGCCACATCGAGATAAATACTTGAACTAAGCACACTATCCCAATTTCCTCATCTTCTCCATTCCTCACCCTCCCTTAAAGATTGGATTGAACCATATACTTAAATCTTCCTCAGACTAGAAGGAAATACAAGCCACAGGAGTCTAAACAATATCGATCTCAAGCTCTTTTTGAGGGCAAAGGTCTCCGTTTTTTCCCTGGACAGTCCTTGCTTTTCCTTTGGGGTGGGGGTAGATGGAGAGGCAGGGGGAGGGAGAGGATGGGGACGGTGGGGGGAGCTGCATGCGTGCAGAAGGCATTTTGGTGTATAGGTCTGTGTGTGTGCACGTGTGTCTGCAGTGGGCATTTTGACTTGTGTGTTGTGCATGTATTTATTTAGGCTTGGGAGGTGATTGGGGCATATAGGTTCTGATAGACATGGGTACATGCAGGTGCCTGACTCATAGGCCCCCTAAATGGGGCCTGCCCAAGGTGTAGGGGAGTGGCTCTGGCTATCATAACCCCATCAGTCACCAGGGATGACTGGGAAGTCAATCTCAGAACAGTTCCCTTCCACCACAGTCCCCAGTGAGACCAAAGCACTGAGGTAGGGTGAGCTTTGTCTTCTCCTAAGGATGCTCATGCTAAAGCTAGAGGCACCAGAAGAAGGCCCACCCCAGTGCTGGGGTGGCCCTGGGCTTGTTCAATGGTCAGCTTGGCTATTTCTTTTTGTGCTCCAGACAAGCCATTCTTGGGCAGTAGACATGATACCATTAGCTCGCCTATATGAAACTGGGTGCAAGATGGGTAGGAAGGCCATGTTTCCAGCAGAACCCCCTGTGTGCTTCAGATCTTGGTCTTGTTTAAGCTGAACAGGACGCTGTTCATATTAAGGACCATATTGGTCCTCACCCCCCCCCCCCGCCTCCTCAGGGTTAGAGCACTGTTCTAGCACTGTTCCATCCCTCTTGAGTACTGGAGGTTTCAACTCTTCCTTGGATTTATCAACTCAGCTAAGACTCCTTAGCTTAGTGATTTATAAAAAGGGGGCTTGTCCATGATGGCACACTCCACTTTTAATCACAGCACTCACATTCAGAGAAGCAGGAGGATCCCTGTGAGTTCAAAGTCAGCCTGGTCTACAAAGTGAGTTCCAGGATGGCCAAAATTACATAGTCTTATTTTGCCTCAAAAATAAGCAAATAAGAATAAAATAAAATAAAGGGATAGTGGGAGGCTCTGGTAATATTGCTCCCAACCCCCCCTTCAAATATGCATTCTTTTAATGAAGCTCCACTCTTGGAGTGGTCCTGGGGAATGCTCAAATAAAAAGGGGTTGCTCTGCATGTAGAAGAAAAAAAATCCCGAGATGGAAAGGGTCTTTTGAGAAACATAACAAGTGGGAGGCAAAGCCCTCAGTCACAGTGCCATCTGTGTCCCATCAGGAGAATGGTACCAGTGTACAAGAAAACATGGCACACATACAGGTTTCTACACAAGAAAATACATTGGCACATGTATGAAGTATGCTCATGTGGGAAACAAATGTGCTTGGTTCTCATGTTCAAAGGTGTGATCACAGCATGCGTGGAGACACTACCAGGGCATAAGGTTCTGGCACACATGTAGGCTAACAATACCAGGACTGTGATGGGACACATACTACACATCCAAGTCCCAATATGTGGGCCATGTTCCTAGCTAGGGTAGGAGACAGTGGCCTCTGTATGGTTGCCACCAGAGAGTTCTGGGGCTGAGAGAGGTTGGTTGTTTGGGAGTGTAGGAGATGGGAGTCAAGGCAACCAGTGGTGAGGTGAGGTGGCTCTTTCCCTTAACCCTGGGAATCAGGGTCAAGATTCTTAGCTTCAGAACCCAACTAATAGTGGTTGTAGGCTGAGCCTGCCCAACCTAGCTGGACCTCCTGGGGATGGAGCAGGCTGGAGAGGTGGGGAACACAATGATGGGATCCAAGCACATTCTCAGAGAACCTGGCTTGCAGCTGGCCGTCACAATTTAGAGGGTGCTTCCCCCTTCAGCCTTTGGCACCGCCGCTCTGGAGGAGACACAGGTCCCTTTCACTGTCACAGAGCTAGAAGTAGGGTGCTTTGAAGGCACTTGGGGAGGATGCTAGGCTGGGAGGGTGAGGCATTGGGGTGAGCCTTAGGAAAGAAGCAAGACTCACTGTTAATATACATCTCATTCTGAAGAGACTTCTCAACAGCTACAGACTCAACTTGAGGCAGTGGAATGAGTGAGTTGAAGGGTTGTTAACTGGGTGAGACACAGAGACGCCCCCTCTTCAACAGCTTTCTTCTGGGAGCGATGGGGATGGAGGAGGGTGGGACGGTGGGAAACTGTTTTACCCGTTACCTGGAGCTGAGATGGGGAAAAGGAAGAGCCCTCTGCGTAGAAAAGGAGAGCCAGAAAGCGTGAGGATTTGGGGCTCCTGGGCCACTCTATTGCAGAAGGTCAGGCTTCTTGACAGACAGCAAGCTTTTCCACAGAAGGCTCCTTGGCTTTGGGGTTAAGGAAACCTGGGGGCCCCTGGACTGCCAGAGCTCTCTGGGTTTTAGCATCTGCTGTGTTGGGGAGAAGCATCATTAACAGGGCTGATTTCCAGATTTCCATGGCAAAGGAGAAAAAAGGCATCCCATTAACCCTCCTCAGCTGGCCTCTCCTAGCCCTTCTCACCCTCTTCACATCTGGACATCTGGCAGCTCCAAGCAGATTCGGGAGAGGGCATACATAGCAAAAAATATTAAATTATTGCCAATATGCTCACTGCTTCCTGATGGGCAACTGAACACATCTGACAGCATTTACTTCATCCAACCACACATGTTTTTTTGTTTTTTGTTTTTTGTTTTTGTTTTGAGATCGGTATCTGTGTATTTATCTGCATCACCATGCCCATTTTACAGATAAGAAAAGGTCACAACTCAATCTCATTAAAGTTCACGCGGCTGGGTCTTCTGCACAGCTAGAACTTGGTGTTTGATAAGAAGTGGCTGATTTTTCTGAGGCTTTCAATCTTAAGTAGAAGGCTTCAAAGTCCCCCCTCCCTATCTTCATACTTTCTCAAGATAGTAAGGAATACAAGGCCCAAGGCTCACATTAGCTTCTCACCATCCTTTCTTCTCTGCTGTAAGCATTTTCATCTTCACGTCTTAGCTCCTGTCCTACTCTAGCATCTTACTCCTTTGGCCACCCTCCAGCCCTCCCGCAGCTCCCTGCGCTCTCACGATCATCCCAGGGCGCTGCGCAATGCATTTCCCCTCAGTACACCCCAGGTAGCAGGCCGGGGTTCCTTCTCCAGTGGGTGGGTGAAAATGGGGTCTACATTGAGGCCTCTGAGCGCGCCCCGTTATCTCCGCAGAGCCCCTAGATCTGTCAACTCAGCAAGCTCAGCAAGGGCCCTGACTCTGCTGGGGACACCCTGTCAAAGGCCACCCGCGCCACCTCTCCCCCGGGTTGGGAGTAACACTCAGGTCCGGCTCAATTCTCCATCCTTCCTCTCTTCTTTGTGGGGTTCGGTTTGCCTTTGCCTAGCCTCTCTCTGCGGTTTCTTTCTTTTTGTAATTTCGGGTCTGGTCCCTTCTAGTCCTCTCACTTCCCAGGTCTCTGCTTTTTCACGGGAGGCTTCCCTCCTGCCTGCGGACTGCTTGCTTCTTCCCCTCCCAGCTTCCTCCAGCCGCTGGGACTGGGCCTCCGCTATCCGAAGCACTCTAGCGTCCCTTCGGTCACCAGCCCTCCATCTCCACGGCTTTCTCGGCCAGCCGAGCTCCTGCATCTTAAAGATGTTCCTCTGGAGGTCCAAATTTCTGGCGGTCTCTCCCTCCCACTCCCGGTGTTGCTAACTTGTGGGGGCACGGGCTCTGACCTTCAGTGCAGACAGGCTGACCACTCTCAGCCCTCAATTGACTGGGGGTGGGTTTCCAAGTGGAGGCCCCTGGGGCCCCGGCTGGGTATAGCGACAGTCACTTTACGATCGCGGCTGCACAAACCTGACCTGGGAACCGCGGCCAGGCCTGGAGTCAAAAGAGGTAGTGGGGGAGGGGAGGCCGAGGAAACTTGACTTTTTGTGTGTTGCTTCAACACGTCCTGGCTGGACAACTCGCCGCTGCACCCTCACCATCAATCCCGGACGGCCAGACCCCTGGCGGGCTCGGCCTCCTGGCTTTCGACTCTGCCCGCTAGCTCGCTGCTTGGCTTGGGGGGAGGGCTGTCGACTCACTTCGGACTAGGTGAGCGGTTTGGAAATCTTTCCTGTTCTTTTTTCTTTTTTGCGGAGGGTAGTGAAAACCCCTTTCACACTAGGCTCCTTTCGTCCCAGTAAAAGTTTGCTGGGCAGAGACCTTCAGATCTGTCTCGTGTTTCACTGGAGGTGTCTGGCCGGTTCTCCAGTGGCCACACCGGCTCCCATCCACCGTTCAAGTTTACCTTCAGGTTCTTGGCTTCTCTAGATTTCTTTTTAAACGAAAGGAGCCAGTGTGTGTCCTTATGGTTGCGCCTTTCCTCCTAGGTCCTACAGGGAAGGGGGCTGACTTTACTGTGGGTTTCAGAGCCTGGCTGAGCGCGTCTTTCTAGCCTTTCTTTGCTTCACTCTGGTGTACTGGACTCTGGCCCTCACCCCTGGGCTCCTGGTCTTTTGGTGACTTCCCAGCAGGCAGGGTTAAGTGTAGGAGGAAGAGGGACACTGGGGAAGTAGCTATACTCCCTCTTCAGGCCTCTGAATTTCTTCAGGGATGACAGCTGCAAAGTAAGAAGCTGAGTGTTCTTCCGGAGATTAGCCTGGAAGTGAGAGACCCCAAATATCTAGAAAATGCCGAAGGAAGGGAGAATAGAAACATATCTGCCCACTTGGGCCAAGTTCAACCCCAAATAGCAATTGTTGCCGAGCTTCTTGAACAGTGCAAGACAGAACCCCAACTCCGAAGTGACAACCCAGGCCCCAAACAGAAAGACCACCTCGTAGGAAAAAGTAGACAGCAGTTGGGTGGTTTGGGCTGGAAGAGTTACTCCTTGGCAACTGGGAAGGGTTAAGGTTGCCTCTGTCCCGAACATGGGGTGAGCAAAGTCTGAGCCTCTAGAGATGGCTCACTTTCATTCCTTCTGGACTGGACACCTGGGAGCTTGACTGCCTTAAACTTTTCCAGCTCCTCCACTTCTCCAGGGCAAATCTGTAAGAGGTCTTTGGATGTGTCCACCCATCCTGGTACTCAAGGCCCACCTGGCCACCCTCTGAGTTTCCCCAGGAAGGAGTAGGGTCTCCTTTTTCCCCAGAGTGCCCTGTCGGAGATCATTACTTTAAATTAAAAGTCCCCCATTCATTTCTAAGTTTCAACTTAGTTTCAGAGAATGAAACGTGAAAGCTTTGATGGCGATTACCAATGCTTTATTTATTACCGAATATGGCAAACACGACTCAGGAAAATGGAGTGCCCCATGCAAGCTCCTTGTCTTGTATCCTCAGCCATTTCAGCCTTCACAAGCTCATTTGTCTGTGAGCCACACTGGGCAGGGAGAGCCTTGCATAGTGGGCTTCCCCCTGGAAGGGAACCATGCAGTCTAGGTTTGAGACTACACACTGTAGTCACAGAGTAGCTGCTGAGACCAGCCACAGTATGACAGTGTGACTACCTGAGTGATTCTCACTTCAAACCCACCTTATCATTCCTTATATAAGAATCCAGGGAACCCCCTATGTATTGGATGGAGAGATGGAGATCTGACTTGCTGTTAACATCTCATTCCAACCCCATCCCAGCCCCTGGGACCTGATGCTTGTCCATAAGGTTGAAACCTCACAGGGAGGGCTTCCTCTATGGCCAACTTTTACATCTTTCCTAGCTCATATCTGGACCTCCCCTTCTCCCTAAAAAAAAACTCCGTTATTTTGGCTACAGAGCCTTCAAATCTTTGCTCTACAAAGCTCACTTTGTGACCTGGATAACAAAGTTTGCACACCCATTTCCCAAGGAGGCAGTGGTGGAGTCTCCAGGAGTTAAAAAAAAAATAGAGGGAGAGTTTTATCCTTTTGAGACACTGCAGGGAGGTTTGAAGCAGGAAAAGTTGAAGCCCCGGTAGGAGTTCAACCTTAAATTCCATTGTGACACTGTGTTATTAACTCCAAGGCAATGGTGACTCCACATTCCAGCCACCTGGAAGCCCTTGTAATACAAAGATACCTTTGGGGGGAAGGTGGCCACGAATGACAAGCAGCCACCCTCCAGGTCACTTTAGCCAGCTCACAGGTTGTAAGAAAAAGCGGAAGTGCTGCTTTGGCAGTGAGGGCTTTGCTTGTCTCAGTGAGATGTATTCCAGAAGTGAGTGTGAAAGTCAGCAAGCACCAAGACTACTTTGGCCCATTTCCCCTAACTGTACATTTAGTGATTTGTCTACAGCTTGCAAGAAAATCTGACCTAGTACGGTTTACTTTGTCATCCATTGAGGCTAAACACAGTTTAATGATAAAGGTCCTGAGTGGCCAAACAGGGTGATCTAGAATATCTTAGCACATGAGGATCTGAGTTCCATCTCCAGAGTTCAAGTAAAAAAAAAAAGAAAAAAGAAAAAAAAAGCCAGCTATAATGAATGTCATCATGCATGTAATATCAGTGTTAGGGAGGTCCAGACAGACAGCACCTTTGTTCAGTCAGCTTAGAGTACCTGGCAAGTCCTAGGCAAGTGAGAGACCCTGCCTCAAAATAACACGATGGACAGTGCCTGATGAACAAATAACGGAGGTTGTCTTTAGCTTCCACAAGCAAATTACACATGTGCACCTGTATCTACACACACACACACACACACACACACACGTGCACACACATGTGCACACACACACACACACACACACACACAGAAAGAGAGATAAGGGGGTATTTTTGAGACCAGGATGATCCCCCACAGAGTCCACAGAGGTCTTGCCATAATGGAAAGCCAGGCTGATGAATGAAAGGGTGTCACATGAAATGCATGGGAATACCCAGCACCGTATTGGGAAAGAAAGAACTGGGGTAGGGGTAGAGTTGGAGATGTTGTGAACTTCCTGAACTCTTGCCCATTTTCATTAATTATTCACTAATCTCAGTGTGAAAGAAGGGAAGTCAGTTGCCACCAAGTTTGACACCTTGAGTTTGATCCCAGGACCCACATGGGAAAGGGAGAAATCGGATTCTCCAGGGCTGTCCTCTGACTTCTCCATGTGCTAGTCATGGCACACCCAGGGCCAGATGCATGTGCCCAGATGCATAAAAATGTAATAAGAATTTAAAAATACCCTCCTGCATTTTGGATTGATGGTCTGTAAAATTAAATGAGTAGAGGGGTTCAGGAGGTCCTCTAGCAAGCACCCCTTTGTCCAATGCTAGACACAATGTCCAGTTCAATTCACACTGAACAGTGAATTGAAAACAAGTCACTTAGAGAACAGAGTTCAAATCCCAAAGCTGACAAACACCCATGAGAGAAAGTTCCTTGTGTTCTCATTTGCTCGGTTACTCAACGTGATCTAAACAGAGTGCTTTTGAGTGACATCTGGGTGGGCATCAGAGTGGCACATTCTGCATTTGCTTGCCCTCTGTGGGTATGAAGCAGCCCAGATGGTTTCATTAGCCTAAGGCATTGGTACAGTCCCTGTTTAGGTGTTTGGATGCTGCATACAATAGTCCCAGGGCCTGCCCCTTAACTTCCATGAGGTCACAGGCTATTCCCCATGGGACCTTTGCAGAGTCAACCTAGTTGAATTTGAGATTGGTTAAACTGAAAAAGAAAAGTAGGATTTTGTCACATCTACCTTAGGTAATCAAAAACTTCAAGAGCCAGGGTGAAACTTACTTAGAGAACTTGCCTAGTATGCACAAAGCCCCCAGCCTGGACGATCCCCCTCCCCACCCTGGACAGGATATGATTGTGCACATTTGTACTCCCAGTCCTTGTGAGGTAAAGGAAGGCATGTTAGAAGTTCTAAGTCATCCTCAGCTACATCTCAAGCATAAAGCCAGCCTGGGATACCTGAGATCTGGTCTCAAACAAACTAACTAGCTAACTAACTGACCGACCAACCAACCAACCAACCAACCAACTGCTTTGGGCATGAAACCTCCCCCCCCCCCAGTTTCCTCAGAATACAAACTGCTGGACAGGGAGGAAAACCATGGATTCCTGAAACCTAGAGATGGGTTTTGCTTGTCCTTGATGCCTTTTCTTTCCTTTTATTTTTATCGGAAGCTCTCAGGTGACTTTGACGTGTGTGCCTGTTTTTGGATGTATACATTTCCTGGAGAAGTGTGGTGATAGGGAGCATGCCTTTCAGACATGAGACTTTTGGAATGGGACACACAGAGACCTTTATAGAGTGCCTTGTTTGTTTGGGCGTCTTCTAGAATTGATTTAAACCAGAGGGGCAATGTTGAACTTACTCCCAGTCCTGTATTATTTTGGGGGTGGTGGTTTTGTGGTTCAGTTATTATTGAGGAAAATACCATTTGAAAAATCATAAGCATGCTGGGCATAGTGGCTCATATCTTTAATCCCAGAATTCCAGAGGTGGAAGCCTCTGGAATCTGAGGCCAGCCTGGTCTGCAGAGTGAATTCCAGGCCAGCCTGGTCTATAGAGTGAGTGGCAGGTCAGCCAGAGCTACACAGTGAGACCCTGACTTGAAAAAAGAAAATCCAAACCAAACCAAAATCATAAGCATTACATTTGTATATGAGCACAACTTGGGCAGAAATTTGGAACATCCTACTGGGCAATTTTTCTGCTTAATTGCTTGCAGTGAATTTACCATTGCAGTTTGTAAAATTTATGCTCCTGAAATTCTCTGCCTCTTCCTGGGATTCTTTTTGCACAACCTATATACATTGACCAATTTTAGTGAGAATGACCCACTGGAACAGAAGGCATGCAGTCATGGTGCTATTGAAACTGTTCTCCCTCATTCTTCCTAGAGCCAGCTGTGGACATGAACTATTGGTGGCCACAGTACACAGCCAACCCTATGCCACCAAAGTCCAAGAGTCTGACAGTATGTAGGTAATAGGCGAGATTCCCTTTTAACTGGTTTTTGTTTTGTTTTGCTTTTGTTTTTTTCTGATTCTATAACTGGAATCCATACCTCTTTTATACTAGGTAAGTGCTCTACTACTAAACTATACTCTCCACTCTGTAATTTCCTTTTAAAGCAAAGTGGGAGCTAGGGAGATAGAGCAGTCAATAAAGAGCTTGCGTTGCAAACACAAAGACCTGGATTCAATCCCCAAAACCCACATAAAAGGAAGAAAGGGCCCAGTATGGTGGTTTGTGCTTGTTTCATAATCCCAATGCTGGGAAACAGAGAAAGGTGGATTCCTGAGGCTCTCTGGCCAACCTGCCTAGCCTGCTGGGCTAGCTCCAGCAAAGTTGGAGACCCTCTCTCAAGAAACAAGGTGGTGGGAACTGAGAAACAATATTTGAGATTGTCCTCTGTTTGCCAAAGAGTGGCAACTTCTATAAATATATACCCCAATGCAGGAGAACTTGGGTGAATTTGTCCTCAAGGAACACTCCTTATGCAACCCAAGGATATTGACTCCCTAAGAAAGAACTCAGAGTCACCTTTGAGCTAAAAAACTACTGGGTCTTGCTAGTGTTAAATCTAAGCCTATGGCGTGTATGTGTGTGCATGTCTGTGTATGAGAGTGTGCGTCTATGTATGTATTTGTGTGTATGTCTATGTGTGAGTGTGTCTGTGTGTATGTATGTGTGTGTGTACATTTGAGTGTGTGTATGTGTGTGTATGTGTGTGTGACTGTGTGTGAGTGTGTGAGTGTGTGTCTATGTGTGAGTGTATGTGTGTGTATGTCTGTGTATGAGAGTGTGCGTCTATGTATGTATGTGTGTGTGTATGTATGTGTGTGTACATTTGAGTGTGTGTATGTGTGTGAGTGTGTGAGTGTGTGTGTGTGTCTATATGTGGGTGTATGTGTGTGTGTGTGTCCATTTAGAAGTTGTAGTGCTTAAGCAGAAAGTGGGAATGAATCAGTTCAACGTCAAGGAAGGTCCCTTTCTTCTTATTTTCTGTAGTTAAGGGCTTTTTATAAAAGAGAACTGGCTCTTCATTCTTGGGAACGTTGGACTACCAGCTGTAAGCCTCTTTTTGGGGGTCACCCCAACCGCTGAACTGAACAAACCCCAGGACCCAGAAGAATCATGATAAAACCAAAACAAAATGACAATAAAACAATTCTTGGATTATTTGCCTCAGTATCATTGGCTCAAGGACAAACAAGAGTCATTGTAACCCTAACCCTACAGTTTCTGAACTTTTATTTACAGTTTTGTCACTGACATCCAGAAAGGCAGTAAATTCACCATTGCCTGGGAGAGGGTTAAGTTGGCCATGTACTTGCTGTGTAAGTTTGGTTCATAGTACCCACACACAAAAACACTGAGATGATATGCCTGTAATCCCAGTGCTGGAGAGGCAGAGACAGGAGGATCGCTGGGACTCTATGACCAACTAGTCCATCCAGATTGGAAGCTCCATGTTCAGCAAGAGGTTCTGTTTCAGAAATAAATGGGAAGGGATTAAGGAAAACATTTGATGTTGACTTCGGGCCAACACATGCACATGCACACACACAAACACATGTATATACACATATGAACACACACACATGCATGTACACAAACATACATGCACACACACAAATACACATACACACAAACACAGAAATACACATGCACATACACTCATGCACACACACAAACACATGCTAACACACATACAAACATAACCCACACACTCACTCATGCATATACATAAACACACATGCATATATACTAAGAACACAAAAAATTTATGCCACCACTGGACCACCTAAGTTCTTTCTTTCTATCTATCTATCTATCTATCTATCTATCTATCTATCTATCCATCCATCCATCCATCCATCCATCCATCCATCTACCTACCTACCTATCTATCATTTATTTATTCCTCTGGGTGGGGAGAGTCATAGGAAGCAACAGGAAAGAGTTTCTGGGACCTAAGGCTGATCTTTTTTTAAAGCCGGAGTTTGCTGTTTAATAAATAAACCTTCCACATGTCAGTCTGGGAGATGTGACGTTCACCTGAGTGGATAAAACATTTATGAGTGTAGCATGACGGGGGGATGCTTGGGGTGCAGCTCATCTGTTCCTAAATGGGATTGAAAGGGGGCTCAAACGGCAGTGTTTCCGACCAGGCCTGGCTTTGGGAGAAAACGTCCAAACTCCCAAGCTTGTGGTCAGGGTTTCTCAACTTCTGCTTCTTCAAGAACCTGTTGGGGTGGCAGGAAATGAGCTTAGATGACTTTATGGGGAAAGGAGGAGGGAGGTGAGCCGAGCTTCTGGTGCTCAATTCTGTTTTCGTTTCTCTCCGTTGCTCCTCCCACATCGGAGGGAAACGAATTAATGCTCCTGTACAACTGTCAGTCCAACCAGGAAAGTATGGCTGGCCTCTAAAAAAGAGAACTGAGGGTCTCTCTTTGTCCTAGGTTGGGAAGGCCTCCTGGTCAATAAATACATATTAATCATGCGAGAGAATTGATATGCAAATGAAGGGCACCATTGACAAGCCCTGCTTGGCAGAGGGAGAGCCCCTGCACAGCTGTGGTCTGCCTGGAGAAGCCAGGGCTGGGTCTGGCTATTTGTTGGGTGTTTTGTAGGGGTCAAAACCCCCTTTCCCAATAAGCCTGTGAAAGAGGGAACTGGCTCTGGAGGTCACTTCAGGATCTTTTGCTTGCGTGTTTCTTAGCTCTCTGCCAGCTCTACCGATTTTGATTTTCAAAAATGACTTTAAGTCTGGCAATGGCAGGCCACCCTTTTGGATTGCTGTGTCTCTCGGCCCAACTGGAAGTCTCCAAAGGTACTTTGTTCTTCTGATCAAAGAAAAGTTGAGCCAACCAGAAAAAGAGTTAAAAGCTTAGGTGCATTTTTTTTGGAGGAGCGCTTGATAGTGCAGGAATAATTATTACCTGCCATTGTGAATTACTGCTTATAAAACAGCATGTTGTATATTGTTATGGCTTTCTATCTGGGACAGGCACCTCCAAATAACCAGGACTAAGTTTCAGCTCAGAGTTTTTGGAATGCCTGACACCTGTGGGCTCAACTAGCTCCTATGTTAACCTACGGTGGCAAAATATGACTTTGATGTTAGGGAATTATCATAGAGAATCTGATGTTATAAAAACAAAACAGATGCGTTATGTTATGTACCCAGCAAATCATTGTGATGAATATGGTTGCTTTATCCATCGAAATCATTGTTTTCCTAACACTGATGACAACACTAAGTTGCTGTGTGTGTTGGAACAGAAATGATGAGAGTTATCTGTGCCCACGGATGACCTAGCATCAGAGTTCTGCTTAGGTGTACTGATGGAGTTTTTAAGAGGTGGACAACGGGATTTTCTATGCTTTAGGTTCTGAGTTCGGTCTGTGGACTCCTATCTGGAAGACATGGTTAGTAAGTATAGAATTGGACCATGAGCTATTATTGGCTTTGGTGATACACCTTGGGCCATGAGTGTCAAAATGGACGCATGCTGTCTGGGATTCTGACAAGTCAGGCAAGGGGGTATGCAAGCTGGGCCTGGTGGCTGTCTTCCGTTGGGCCTCTATCTGATCTTACCTAATGCTCTGCAATTGAATAGAGGACATTGTCACACAACCTGAAGGGAACAAATAGGAATATAAATATAAGAGAAATGTCTTCTGGAAGAAGGAGTAATCAGGATAGTTATGAATTAACTGTCTTTTATGTATTTTGGGTTACATTAATCCTGATCAGGATACTGACTTGCTAAAACACCCATGTTTTCATTTTAAATCCTCCGTGATGTTCTTTGATAGAGGTGTGTTGATTTCAATACCACACAGCCTGTTCAAAAATCAAACACAGACTCTCTTAAATTCCTCCGACCTACGTATGATGCTTAAAGCATTCTGCTAATATTTACCCAGATTCTAGATGGATCGAGGATTACCTGGAATTTGAATGCAGCAAACCTGTTGTCTGTTGGATTTCTCTGTGTGCGTGTTTGTGTGTGCACACAGGAAAGGGGCTGCTACTAGAGATAAATTATTTAACATGATTTTCCTGTATTGTGGAGAGGGAGGCTGAGCCTCATTTTTCGGATTATGATTTGTGTTATGAAATGCTTATCAAATGTTTTCCAAAGATTAGTTTAATTTTAATTAAATAACCCTTTCTCAAGAGGAGACTCCCAACTCTTTCTGTACCCAGAGGCTAACGTACTTGTTGTTTTTAATTATTTTGTGCTGTTACCCAAACTGCTTTGGGTACTCCTGCCCAATTAAATCAAAGGCCCAGGTTCCTTATGCACAATATGTTTAATATTTAATTTTAATTAAATTAATTAAATTGTTTATTTAATTTTATGTGCATTATTGTGCATTGAATAATGTAAAATTCATGGGTGGAGAGGTAATTCGGAGAGCTTCCAAACAGGCTCATTACAAGGTTTCTAGGAAACTTTTTATCGTTTCCAGGGAAAATGCCCCAACACTGGGCAAAGTGAACCGGGAACTTCCTCTTCGGTGTCCTTCTGCCATAGCTTTCTGCAGGCTGGGTTTTTGGGTCTCCTTCACCCGTGTGCAGTCTGCAGGTGTTTGTGTGTGTGTGTGTGTGTGTGTGTGTGTGTGTGTGTGCATGCTGTTGTCACCGTGGTGACATTGTCTACTTTGCTGAGCACACAGCCACCAGCACAGACACTCAGAAGGTCAACCTTTCCTTCCTTCCTTCCTTCCTCCTTTCTTCCTTCCTCCTTTCTTCCTTCCTCCTTTCTTTCTTTCTTTCTTTCTTTCTTTTTTTCTTTCATTCAAATGCATCGAGCTCTTGGTAAAACTTCTGATCACATCTTGGCCTGTAGAAACTGCCCAAGCCAGCAAGGTTTCAGAAACCCATCCAAGACTGAGCATAAACACAGCAGGAGTGTGTGTGTGTGTGTGTGTGTGTGTGTGTGTGGTAGGGACTTACCTTTGGCCTGGATCCCCTTTCCCAAAAGCATCTATCTCCTTACACAAAAGTGGTCCTTGGCCTGCCTCACTTTCCAGTCACCCCAGTTTGCCCAGGATGCTACTGTATACAGTGATCCATTTACTGTCTCTCAAGGGAGGGGCTGAACTTCCAGGAAACCTGTTTTCACAAAAATGGGAGGTAGATAGATGCAAACAGTAAAATAATAAAATAGAGCCCCTCCTCTAACAATGCTCATTTCGCCAAAACTCACCTCTGAGTTTGTAGAACAGAACCCTGGAGTCAGAAACTCTGAAGTTACCTGAGCTGAAGGAGCCACTGAATTCTCTTTCCTGTTCTCTGACTGCAGCAATGGCTTAGAGCAGCCACCCTCAGCATGACCTGACTTCTGGTGCGGGTCTGAGCCGGATTTCTAGGAGTTCTAAACTTGACCTAGTAGCATGGAGTATTCCCTGAATTCCTTTCCATCTCAAGGGCTTTGCTCATCTGGGGCATGCTTACACCTCTCCTCACCCTCTACAGCTTTTGACGGAGTAGATCGTATCTTTCTGGTGTCTTTTGCTTATTGAGACATGTTAACTGCCTTTAAGGGACCTTGATTAACTCAGTCACGGGCTGAGGAGAGGAGAAGGTTTCGAAAGGCGAGAGAGATAGATAGCAACGTTCTCGGGCTTGTCCGGCCCTTTCACAGAGCAGAGCTGCTATCATGTAAACTGCTTTCCCTTTACTGCTGTTTGTTTTTTTCCCCCTCAAGGCTGGTTTTGTTTCAGTAGATTAAATATTATCATAAAAGTAGCTGGTGATGCAGTAAATTAAAAGTCAAGTTGTGGAATATTTTGCAAAAGCTTTTTTTTTTCAAACTTCTATGGCCCTTAACCAGTCACAGCAAACATTAGTTTAAATGGGTTTTCCCAAACAGGACTTTTTGCTTCAAACAAGAGTTTGGAAAATTCAAAGGACCCTAGTTAGGCAGAATAGACCCACCTAGTGAAAAAGCCACTCAGAATTTAGTAAGAGGATGACGGTTGCTAGTGCTGCTTGTAGCAACAGTGAAAATAACAAACAAAACAAAGCAAAAAAAAAAAAAAAAAAAAAAAAAAAACAACCCTTGCTTTCCATTGATTTGGCATAGCTTTAGGCTTATGGGCATTCCTTCTTAGTTTCTAGTGTGAAACACAAGGCTGGAGAGCGGTAGGAAACTGCTTGTGAGGACAGATGGGGCGGAATCCGGGCTGTGCTGTGTCACCACATTTAACATCAAATTATGAATTAAACAAGAAGAAGAATGAATAACAAATTAGGATTCGCTTAAGCCTAGCTTTGTGCAGCAGGACAATGAAATTTTATTCGAACGCTATTCCTTGACGAGGCTACAGAGTTTTCCCCGGCAGAAGGTACCCATTAATACTGTGAGGACAATTATTGGGAAGTTCATTTTCTGGGCACATCTTAGAAACCTTTTGATGACAGCAGAAATGTCTGTGCAGATTTAGATTTCTCTAACCCCTCCCTTAGTCTACTCAGACTGCCTTGGAACTCCCAGTATTGAGGTGATTTGTTGAGCGTGTTTTGGCAGGGGCTATCAAACAGTTTAAAACTGAGTTTCGTGGTGGTGGGGGGAAAGGTTTTGGGTTGTTTTGTGAATGTGTGGGGAAATTATTGAGCACTTCTGCAACATGTCAAGAAATGGCAGGCTCCTTGCAGTCCAGCTGTTTGCTGAAAAAGACCTCACTTTGCACAGCCAACTGCTTTCTCCCCAATCTGGAAATGAGGCATTCTGAACTCACTAATGCCTTCCCCACATGCTGAACCGCTGGCAAAGAAAGGAAAGGTGTCTGGGATATGAACCAACGGAACGGACAAGTTTGGATATACTAGGAGCCATTTCTAGCGTTGCTAGGTGTGAGGCAACTTTTCAAGCCACAAATGTAACTTATGGTGTATCATCACTCTCTGTGTATTGAGACAAAACAGAGAAGCATAATAAATTAGACAGCAGTATACAACCTGCTTATACCTCAGGTATTTTGGGAAACTAAACAAAATATAGTTCAACATAATGGATGGGTTCAGGTCGGTAGATGTTGTACCAGAGTGATGCTCCTCATAATAATAATAATTATTATTTACAAATAGTATTTTTTGGGGGGAAGGGAACACATGCTATTGCAGCCCTTATGTGGGAGTCAGAGGATAGGCAAGTTTTTCCTTCTTCCCCATGGATCTGGGGATTGAGTTCAGGTTGCCAGGCTCAGTGGCAAGAGCCTTTACTGAGCCACCCTGCAGGCCCTTATCGTCACTATTATTATTAATAATAAAGTTTTTATTTTCAAAGAGTTTTAGGTTTTCAAGAAGTTAGAAGGATAATTGTCTTATTTTTACTTTATATGGGTAAAGGCTTGCCTCTTTGTCAATTAATTCTTCCTCCAGACAAGAGGAGTCTTTTCTGGGAGGTGTGGGTATGACCTAGCTTTCAGGACATCCTTACCTGCGTTCCTGTCTTCTGAACATCCCACACGAAATCTCGTAGAAAATAAAATAATATCCAGGGAACCAGCTCAGTCAAAAGAGTGCTTGTTCGTCACACGTGGAGTCATGCATTTGATCCCCATCTTACCGTAAGTGTAGTGTGATGGAGGCAGGAGGATCAGAAGTTCAAGGTCATTCTCAGCTACTTAGTGGATTTCAAGGACATATGAGACCATATCTCACAAAGAAGGAAGGGGAGAGATGGAGGGGGGGGATAGGCAGAGAGAGAAAGAGAGAGAGAACACAAAATGAAATAAAATGGTAGTTAATTATATTCAAGTGGTACCTTGTAAAATAAAATAAAAAATAAAATAAAGTCAAGTTTGGTTAAAGAATGGGCTTTGCATTTTTAAGAAAAGTTTAGGCAGCTGGCTTCTCACCTTTTCCTTCTTCCTGGCCTGTTTGCTTTTCTACAAAATGAGCATTAAGTATAAAAGGAGTGTTACTTTGCTCTGCATGCTTGTGACACCTTTGAGATTTGGATAAAAACTGGGGCAAAATCTGAAGCCTGCTTTCCTCCCCCCACCTTGGGCTCCTCCCCTTCTTGTTCTTGGAAGATTCACTCAGCTCCAAGGCCAGCCCGGTGCCCTCGGTAGTCATTCCATTCTGTGCCCTTGAGCTGTAGGCAGCTAATTTCCTGCCTTTGGTTTCATTTCAAAAATGGGCTTCATTTTGAAGAGTTGGGGGCTAGGGAGGCAGAGAGGAAGGAGGAAACCCATCTTGGAAATACATCACCCTAAGCAAAACCGTTTGGCAGAGGTCTTCAAGTCCTCCGGCTGCCTCTGTACTACCTGCCCAGGCCCAACATGCTAATTACATTCAGGCCAAAGGCAGCAGCAACATCCTGGCTGCGGCCCAGAGGATATTTTATTTTATTTACAGATGAGCTGTTTCCCCTGAAATCTCGATTGTTCTGGAAGCTGTGACAGAAGGCAAGCCAGCCTCCATTTTCAGCAGCTCGAGCTCAGAGCTGGAGCAGGACTCGCCTTAATTAGCTGTGTCACAAGCGGCAGGCCTGGAGAAGGGACAGCCGGTGTCCCGTCCTAAAACCTGCTCCCAGACTTTTCCATCAGAAGCGATGTCTTACATCTTCTCAGAGCCCTGCCAGGGCCAGCTACAGACCGTCTCCTGGTGCTCCCCAAGTGGGATTCCATAGTTCACACCTGGGTGTGCATCCGGCCCCATCCCATCTGCAAGCAATGGCAGCCTTATTCCTGCCTATTGAAACTGCATCGATTTTCTTTTAACAGTCCTTTACATTTTTTACATTTATTTATCATTGACTTGGGCATGTGCGTGCTCTTATGTATGTGCATATACCAAGGCACACAGGTGGACGGCCGAGGAAAACTAAGAGTAGCTCTCTCTCTCCCCCCTGTGTGTCCTGGGGATCAAGCTCAGGTCATTAGGCCTGCTGGCATGCGCTTTTTTACTCATGAAGCTCCTGAAACTACTTTAAGAGGTAGTTTACAAATGGACGGGGGAGATGGCTCGGTGTGTGAAGTTCTTGCCATGAGGACCCACGTACAAAGCCAAGTGTCTCCCACTTCGGGTGCCTGGTCAGCATGCTGTGAGTGGAGAGCCACTGGGCCAGCCTATCGGGCTGAATCCATGAGCTCTATGATCAGCTGGAGATCCTGTCTCTTAAAAAAAAAAAAAAAAGGTAAAGTGGAGAGTCACTGAGAAAAGCATCCTTGACCTCTAGCCTCCATATGTACACATGTGCACACACGTTAACATGTGCAAATGCATATAGCACACACACATACACACATGCTTCATGGACTTCATACACATGCCCTCCTCCTAGTGCATGAAAGGAGTCTTGTGTTTGAACGCCCCTTTTGTGCAAAGCAGCATTTCCCAGTCTGCGACCATTCACCTTCCTCATCATACTTGGCTCCATACCTTTCGGCTTTTGCCCAGGCTTATATCCTTCCCAAAGGAGGAACTTGCTCTGTCATCCTGGCTTTTCAGAGTTCTGCAGGCTTCCTGGAGAGTCGTGAAGGTGTGGTCAGGGCAGAGTGAAGGAAAGAAACCCAGGAACTCCCAGGGTGTCTCACTAGGAGGGGGACAAAATGCACTTGGGCCTGAGAGTTCTGGGTGGAAGTCGCATTCCGTTATTGCTACGGGACCTGATGCATCTTAGCCCACCCACCCCAAGAACTAGCTCCAGTGGGCGCTGGTGAGCTATTGAACAGTTTCAAGTGGATGTTTGTTTGGATTTCAAGGTCTGTAGAGCAGGCTTATGGGACTCAAAAGAAGTTTCCCTTTTAAGGGTGTGAAGATGTCTGGGATGAGGGAATCAACCAGAAAAGCTTACAGTTCTTTATAGTTTGTATGCCCATACCCCTTTTTGAGACGGCATTTCACATGGCCTAGGCTGTCTGGAACTCATACAGTTGACGGCGACAACTTCCGATTCTCCCTTGTGCTGAGATGACAGGCGTGCACCACCAGGCCCAGTTTATTCAGTCCTGGAGATGGGACCCAGGGCCTTGTGCAGGGTTAGCAAGCATTCTACGCACTGAGCCACATCCCTAGGATAAACGGGGACTCTGGATGGAGAGAGCCAGTCTGGAGGGCCGTAGAATCCTCCCCAGCAGTCCTGAGCGATCATTTTAAGTCGGGAGCTCCCAGGATGATTTAGGGAAGAAAACTGTGATTTTGGACATTCGTAAGATGGCATTTGGGGGCAGGGGAGATGGCTTAGTTGGTAAAGTGCTTGCTGCACAGGCAGGAGGACCCGAGTCTGGACCTCCAGCACCCTTGCAGAAGTGTGAGGTAGTGAGAGCCTGGAATACGGGTGCTAGTAAGGAAGAGGCAGGGGGATCCCTTTGAGAGCAGCTAGTCAGGCAGACTGACCAAATGAGAGCTCTAGGTTCAGAGAGAGCTGTCTCAAAAATCAAGATGGAGCGCGATTGAGGAAGATGTTTGAAGTCAACCTCATGGGAAAAAACCGGTTCACCAGAATTTCTCATTACATACATTGCTGCTTTGGTTGGTTAGTTCTGTTTTATTCTGAATTTTGTTTTGTGGGTTCTCTTCCCTGTACAGCATTTAATATGGCTCTGCTATAGGTAGAAGGCTTCAAGGAGAGCCCAGCACCTTGTATGTGCAAGGCAAGCGCTGAGCCACTGAGCCCCACCCCCAGGCCCTAGCTTTTCTTTTTGGGGGAAGGGCAAGGTATGGATGGATGCTCAGTGCTCTCAAAGGGAGTCCACGGAGTTGGAGAGAACAGATGAAGAGAGCTATTGGTGCGAGGTTTGGACCAAATTTTTTCTTTGCTGTGATGAAACACCCGTTGATGCAATTTAGAGGGGCAAAGATTGACTCCGCTCCCAGTTCCAGGCTGCAGTCCATTTGTGGGAAAGTTAAGACTGGAAGTCAAGCAGCTAGTCATGGTATATTTGCAGTCAAGAGTAAAGAACAGAGAAACCCTTGCTTCCTGCTTGCTTCTGCTTTGACTTGCTCTCTCCCGCACTAGGGAATGGTGCCACCCACAGTGAGCTGTGTCTCCGTCCATCAGTTAATCATCAAGACATGCCCATGGGATAACCCGATCTAAATAATCCCATAACTGAAACTCTTTCAGCTAATTCTACATGGTAGCAAGCTAACATTTTAAATTGGCCATAGAAGAAGGGTGCATCGATTGGGACAACTTATGGCAATCCCAGCCACCAGGCATGGGAAAACAGGCTACTATTTTCAGCATAGATCACTACACTGGGTCTGGAGGCTGGGGTCCAGTTCCACCTTGGGATTTGTGACCTTGGGTTGGGCTCTTGCCATCTCTGGGTGGGAGTCTACTAAAGGAAAGGACAACCAATTCAGTCGACTGGGCATTCCCTAATGTAATGGGGGTCCAGGTACTGGGGGCCAGAGACACCATGATGAGCTTTAACATCGGTTCTCATCTCACCAAAGACACCCTATCAGCATGGATACTTCCTTGTCTTGGGATGGAGATGCAACCGACTGCCCATAAACACTTTATGCTGCTTAGAAGGTCTTGCTGTTAGTCCCGTGCATCTTTGATTAATACAAATGGGAAAATGAATTTATTATTATGCAATGAATATTTATAAGGTAAATACCATTAATCAGATACCAGGCATATTGCCGGTCTTAGGTAAATGGGAGTCATTATTGGCACTTATATTATTATAGATATTCTGGTTGGCCAACGGTTTCAGAAACATAAGCCAGAGCAGACATGTTGCCTCTTTGATGGAGAAATGGTAGGTGTTCACTGTTTTGGTGGAACTGGTTTCCAAGTCCTTCTAGAAAGTAAGGCTGTTTTAGACTCCTGGAGCCAAGCCCTCCAAAGCAGGTGAAAGGGTTAGGGCATTCATGGTGACTTCTGGGCGTTAAACAGGAGGACTTATCTGAAGAACTCCCTCCACTGGGTTGTTCCCTCTACTGGCTTCTCTTAGCTCATAGCAGGCTCTAACATGAGTTGGGCAGGGTCCTAGGGCCCTGATAGTAGAGGGAGATGCTTTGATGGAGGTAGGCTTGGGATAAAAGAGCAGGGTTTGGTGGAAAGGGTCTGAACTCAGCTGGGTGATACATGAAAAGGAAAGACGGGAACAGTTGGAGATGGGCTAGACCTGGGGAATGCAGAGGAAGAAGAACCTAGAGACGTTTGGGCTAGAGGGGCCTGGGCACTGGGCAGGTGACTAGCTAAGGTCTGGGCATCTGTGAACTCTAAAGGTGTGTCTGCTAGACTGCTAGAGAGGGTAGTGTCCTGCCTGGCTTGTATGATTTAGATAGAAGTCTACTGCTGATGCTGGAAAACTCTAAAATCTCTCTGAACCTCCAAATTGTCATCTGTGAAGTGAGGTGCTGCTACTTAGTTCTTGAAATTAGTATGAGATTAACTGAGATAACGTTTGAAAAGTATTGAATAGTCAGTAGATACTGGCGTCTATTGTTCCTCCCCTGAGTGCTGGGAAAAGTTCTTTTATTTTATTATGATTTTTAAAATTATGAGGGTGAGTGCATGTGGGTACAGGTGCCTGCAGGGGTCAAAGAACCAGATCTCCTGGGGCCGGAGTTGTAGAGGGCTGTGGATGGCCTGAAGTAGCTGCTGGAAACTGAAGCTCAGATTCTTTGCTGCTCCGTGTCTCCAGCCCAGCGATTCTTACTGTTGTTGCTTGCTGTGCTTTGATTTTTGACACAGTGTCTTTTGTAGTCCAGGCTGGCCCCAAACTTTATGTAGATGAGAATGGGCACAAACTTGGGATATGAGGTAACTGGGATTACAGGTACAAATCTGCACATCCGGTTTAGACAGTGCTAGGGATGAAACCCAGGGTCTCTGAGTGCCAGTCAAGCATTCTAACAATGCAGCTACATCTCATATATGCATATGCCAGCATCTTGCCAAGTTACTCAAGCCTTGAACTAAGTGCGTCTTACCTCAGCCTCATAAGGTCTAGGATTACAGATCTGTCCCACAGACCAGGCTGCAGGCAGCTTCAGATCTCCTTATAACATTGCTATGTGTATGTACCATTGTATATATGAGCCTGGCTCTCCAAGTTCAGGAGAACACAGATTTGGACACATTCGTGGGCAGTCACATGAATCCATGTACATTGTCTCATTGACTGACTTCTCACTCAATGTTTGGTCACAGAGACTGAGGTGTTGTAGGAGATGTGGCTGGAAATGCCCTGTGGAGAACATACTAGATCCGTAGGCACAGAGAGCATCTGGGAGTGTATTGGCAGGTAGGGCTCTACATGGCTGATGTGATGGTTCACTTTGCTTTGGAGACTGTGATCACTTGACATGCATCCAAACCAGTCAAAGCCAGGCAGAAGGACAGCCAGTACAGGGAGAACTTGGGGGGTATTTGGAGGTAGATCTGCACCTTTGAGGCATCTGGACACTTGACCTCCAGTGTGGATGTCGGGAATTTCTTCCTAGTTTATCAAGCTTGTACTCTAGTCTTCTCTCTTTTTTTGTTTCTTTTCTCTGGCTTTTTGAGACAGTGTCTTAGGCTGATCTCAATCTTGCTACGTAGCCAAGGATGACCTTGAACTTCTGGTCCCCTGCTTGCACATCCTGTGCCTTCCAGGGCATGTGCCTCCATCACACCTGATTATGTGGTACTGAGGATCAAAACTAGGATTCTGTGCACGCTAGGCAAGCACTCAACTGGCTGAGCTACATCCCCAGCCCTGATCCTCACCTCTTGATAGAACCATAAATGGTGTCAGGAAGATCCTGTCTGGGTTTCTACCTTCCCTAAAACTCACCGATGGTGCAGTTAAAGTGGGCCAGTAATCTTTGCCTGCTTCCTTGCCAGGTGGAGTCACTCTTGAGCTCTACCAGCAACACCCCATAAGCAGAAGTGTAAATGTTACCAGGGTGCAGAATGAGATTCTCAAACGCCCTTTTCATTGCCATCCATCTCCTTTCATCCATCCCATTTGCCAAGATTTCCCCCACCTTATTCTAAAGTAGTGGGGGATTGGAAGACAGAGAGGCAGAATTAGTAATTGAATAATTGTTGGGCACAAACAGGCCCTCCATTTGGTGTGGTGCTATGGTTACTCCGATGATCAGGAGGACACCTGGCTTCAGGCTCCTGACCCCTGGTGTCCTTAAAACCCAGTTTCCATGGTTGTGTGCTAGACTTACTCAAATCTTCAGACTGGAAGCACCCAGAATAGTCTGTTTCAAGTATTTCTGTGGGAAACCTGTTCATGTGAAATGTAAGTACCCCTAAGTGGGGGCTGGGGAGCATTAGGTGCATATCCACGAAGACCTGAGTTCAAATTCAAGCACTCCTGTGGAAAAGCTGTGTTGACTGTATATGTGACATGCCCGTAAACCTCCATCACTCTGAGGCTCCAGGACAGGGAGGTGCTGAGGCTCGCCAGTGGCCACCCCAGCTTCAGGCTCAGTGAGAGGTTCTGTCTCAAGGGAACAAGGCAGAGAGTAACAAAGCAGGATGCCTCATGTATTCCTCCAACCTTTGCAAATACATGGACATACACATCCTTTCCTGTGTACCCCATACATATAACACATGCACGCCATACATATACACTACACACACACTCAGACTATAAAAAACCAAAAACATTGAGTACAGAAGAGAAAGGGCCCTAAGATGCTCGAAGAGAGTGGGATGCTGGCATTAGGACAGAGCTGCACAGATGCCAAGTCAGAGGCACTGGCAGATTCAGGAGGGGTGGGAAAGAAAGCTGGGACCTTACCAGTTACAGTGTGCAGTACATGTATGTGGGCCCTTCGGAGGCTGAGGCCACGGACCGGGTTCAAGGCCATACTGAGTTCAAGGCTGACTTAAGAAAAGAAAAAAAGACCCAGGTGTTCAGTGGTGGGTGTGCAACCATTTAACCCTGTGATATTACATCGTCAATTACAGATACACTACACGGGACATGCTTGTATGTAATACACTAGTATAAAGGGACCCGCACATAATAGGCACAACAGGGTTGGAAGTGGCTCTGAGGAAGTCCTCCTAGAGGCCTTGTCTTAGGGTTTTTATTGCAGTGAAGATACACCATGATCATGGCAACCCTTATAAAGGAAAACATTTAGCGCGGTGGCGTACAGTTTCAGAGGTTCAGTCCATTATCATCATGGTGGGAAGCTTGGCAGCATGCGGGCAGATGTGGTGCTGCAGCTGAGAGTCTTTTATCTTGACCCATGAGCAACAGGAAGTGAACTGTCTCACTGGGCATGACTTGAGCATATGAAACAATGACACACTTCCTCCAACAGGACCACACCTCCTATTAGCATCATGGGGACCATTTTCTTTCAAACCACCACAGGCTCCATGTCTATTTGGGAAAGCTTGGGCCAACTTCCATTCTAAGGCTTAGCTACCTTAAAGGGGAAATGAATTCCAGTTAAGAATGATTGTGTGGGGACCAAGGTGATAATTCATTCAGTAAAGACAAACTGTCATACAAAAACTAAGGTGACTAGGGCGGCAAGATGGCTCAGCTGGTGAAGGTGCCTACTGCCAAGCCTGCTGACTTGAGACCAGGCCTTGGGACACACATGATGAAAAGGAGAGAACTACTGACCCCTAGGAGTCATCCTTCAACTTCCACACATGTGCGGTGGCGTGCACACGCAGAAGCACAAGTTAATGAATGAAAGTATAAGATGAAGAAATCAGGTGGAGCGTGATGGAGGCCCACATGCATGTGCCCATACATGTGAACACGTACATACAAGGATAGATGAGTGCCAACTAGGGTGGCAACCTCATTAGGCAGCGTTAGGTGGGTATGGGCTGTCTTCTGTGAGGTTCAGGCGAGAACAAATGGATTAATACCGACAGCAGTCATTTATCAAGCGTCACGACGGTAGGCGTGTCTGCTTTATCACTGTTACTGCAAAGCAGGTAGGATTGCCTCCTTTCGGACAGATGAAGTGACTTCGCAAGGTCACGTGGGAAGGAGCTACAACAGGGGTCTAAGTCTCGAGGCACAACAGTGACCGAGAGTGGAGGCTGAGTGCCTTCTGCGTACTTCTGAGATCTCCAGTTTCTTGGACAGTCATCTGTGCTTTCGTTTCTTCATCCGAAAAGCTTTCTGGTGTTCCTGTTAGAAGACGCAGGAGGAGTACCCAGTCAGGGGCAGAGATCAGGTCACTGCTGTTAGGAAATGTCGTGGTCGTCCTCCAGCCTGGACCACAGAGATCACAGGTATGAGGATCGTAGATTTGGCAGTGTCAACACTGAGTGCCCAGCTCTAAAATTCTACTTTTTAAAGTGTGTGTGTGTGTGTGTGTGTGTGTGTGTGAGAGAGAGAGAGAGAGAGAGAGAGAGAGAGAGAGAGAGAGAGAGAGGGAGGGAGAGAGAGAGAGGGAGGGAGGGAGGGAGAGAGAGCACAAATAGATCAAAGGCCAATGTTGGGCGTTTTTCTCAATCACTCTCTACCTTAGTTTTTGAATCAAGGTCTCTTTGAACCAGGAGCTCACTAATTTGGCCAAACTAGCTTGATAGAGAGTTCCAGGGTTCTGCCTGTCCCTGCCTCCTCAGCACAGGGATTATGGTGCATGCTGCCATCCTGGTTCTGGGGACCCATCTCCCCAAACCCCCAACTCTGAAATTCTGGGATGGATCTTGAGTTTCAGGATTGACAGCTGATATCCTAGAACAGCTTACCTGGGAGGCAGGAGGATTATTCTTGGACCTTCCCAGGCATCCAGGTTACCCACTCCTGTCACCTGAGGCAATGGTAGGGCTATCTGCCTCCCTGTCCTGTTGGGGATGGTGCCAACCTTTGTCAGAGATGGGCCTTTTCTGAGAAGGCTGTGGGACACTCTGCTTGGAAAACCACCATGGGCTGCTGTGAGCTGGGTCCTAACCAACCCCTACCTTACCCAGAGGCAGGCAGGCCAGCAGGCTCACACTCTGTAGGTACTCATCTACAAAGCCTCTTTGTATGCTCCTGCATGTAGGAGAAGGCTCTGTTTGGGTGTGGAGGTCTTTAGAAGGCAGCCAGGGCATGGCTGAAGGGCCTTGGGGCATCCACTATGGGCTAAGGAGCATTGCAGGGGCCACAGAGACACAGCACGCAATGTAAATGAGGCCTCATCCACGAGAGGACAAGCGCACAGAGTTGCATAGCCATGGTAGTTAAATTGCTCAGTAGTGACACATCAGCAATACTGGTGAAAATACAGTATGTGCGGAGTCTCTAGTACAAGCCATTAATTCATGTGAGAATAGGAAGCAGGTAGGATTATTAACTGCATTTTACTAAAAGGGAAACCCAGGAAACAGGAGGCCCAATCACATGCTTAGTTTTGACTTCGTTCACAGTGTGTATGATCTGCTGCTATAATGCAGGTTTACCAAGAAGCACAGGTATTCCGATTGGCTCTTTGTGCTTGGCAGGATTGGGGTGCTGCTGCTGCACCTCATAACCTCCTTGCACATTTGGCTTTCCATATGTGCTCCAAAGCTGAGAGTAAACCTTAACCAGACAGAGGGCATCGTCAGAGGGCCCTGGAGTCTGCGAACAGCATGGGATTGGCTGCCTCCCTCTTCCTCCTGCTCCACTTTGATTCGACTTTTGTCCACACTAACAACTTCATGGGCAAGCAGGGCTGTTAATGCCATAAACAAATTTCAATACATAGCTGCTCTCCTCAAGGATGGTCTCCCAAGATGAAAATCCGATACATGGAACTCTTCTACCCAATAGGAGGACCAGAGAGCCTTGACTAGTCAGTGTTCAGGGCAGCTTGATGGGTACAATGCCCAAGTGCCCACCTCTCTGTTCTCAGCATGTAGGCTTTGCCCTGGAAATTGAAAATATAATCTAATTTATGGTCTGTCTGTCTGTCTGTCTATCCATCTGTTATTCTTTCTATCTATCTATATCTATCTATATATCTATCTATCATCATCATCTATTATCCATCATCTATTTGTCTATCATTTATCATTCATTTATCACTCCGTTTATCATCTATCTATCTTGTCTATCTACCTACATATGCATGTATGTATCTGTCTGTCTATGTATTTTTTTTTCCTGGAGCTGAGGGTTGAATTCAGGGCTTTACATTCAGATCACATGACTTACCACTGAGCTATATCTCCTGCCCCCCAAACAGAGAATTTTATTTTTTTGTTTTTTTGTTTTTTCCAAGATAGTGTTTCTTAATGTAACATCCTTGGTTGTTCTGGAACTTGCTTTGCAGACCAGGCTGGCCTGGAACTCACAGAGATCCCCTAGTCTCTGCCTGTCCCACCAGATTTTTTTTTTTTTTTTTATGCATGTGCATATGGAGAACAGAGGTCAACTGGGGGGCTGTTTCCCAGGGTGTCATTTACCTTGAATCTGGAGATGGCATCTCTCACTGTGTGGGGGCTCACCAAGTAGGTTAGGCTGGCCGGCTACCGACCCCCCCCCCAGGGTCTGTCTCTCTCTCTCCCTCTTAGTACTGGGGTTTTAAGGGCACACCATCATGTTCAGATTTATATATGAATTTTGGGGATCGAACTCAGGTCCTTGTGCTTACAATTTACCGACTAAGCCTTGTCCTAGCCCCAAACAGACACAATTTTAGTGGAAGATTTAGATATTGTAATCTTATCCACCTCTAACTGAAGGGGGTAATTCCAAAGGTAAAAATGTCCCCTTTAGCTGCTTGGGGGCAGGTTGTGGGGACAGGAGACACTTGCATTTTTGTAAATGTCCTCCCTGCAGCTGCTCCCAAATTTTGCGACTAATTGGCTGGGTTGTGTAGGAAGGCTAAAAGAAGGGCGTGGCTGTTTTGATTGGGACAGGGGTTTTTGGCATCAGAAAAAATTTGATTAAAGACACTGTGTCTTGGGGTAAGAAGGGAAGGAACTTTCTTATATTCAGTCCAGGGTCTTTACTCTGCTGTTTCCTTTACTAAGAGAAGCCATCCTAAAAGCAAGGGAAGACTTCTTTGTCTCTGGCAGCCAGAGAAGTGGGATGGATGCCAGGAAGAAATCGAAATTTCCCAGGGGAGGAGTGTGGAAGGGTCTAAGGAGATGAGCATTTGTTACGGGGACTACGGCAGTCACCATGGGCCAGGGTGCAGGTGACTGGCTGCCCTTACCCAGGTCCTTGGGAGTCTGCTACTTGGACCCTGACCTCCAAATTGACATCAGGTATATTATCCACGTAAAGGAACAAAGGTGGTGACTGTTTTCATGTGTGTGTTTAGTGTGTACATGTGTGTGGATTTGAGTGTGTGCCGACGTGAGAGGAGGTGTGCGTGCGCGCATGCGTGCATGTGCACAGGTATGGAGGCCAGAGGTCAATGTCAGCTGCTGCTTCTCAGTTGGTTTCCACATTGTTTATTTATTTATAGAAAATTTTCTCCGTGTGTATGCATATGCACACGTGTGGAGGTCAGAGGACAGCTTTTTGGGGAGTGGATTCTCACCTTCCGCCTTGTTCTGAGTCAAGGTCTTTCTTGTTTCTACTGTAATGCTTTATGCATGCTTCTGGGTGATTTGCCAGAGGAGTGAAGGAACTATAGATGCAAGCCAATTACTTTTTTTTTTTTTTTTTTTTTTTTTTTTAATGTGGATTCAGGGGATCAAACTCCAGGTATCAGGGTTGCTGGAAAAAGTGCTCTTCCTAGCAGAGCCAACTCCCTGGGCCCCCACCTGAGTTCTTGAGACAGAGCTCACCAACTGGCTAAGCTGGTTAGACTCCAGGTCTAACCTGTCTGTGCCTCCCTGGTGACAGGGTTACAGGCATGTGCCACCATGTGCAGCTTTGTTTGTTTGTTTGTTTGTTTGTGTAGCCCTGCCTGTTCTGGAACTCACTCAATACACCAGGTTGGCCCCCAACTGAGAGACTCACCTGCCCCTGCCTCCCGAGTGCTGAACTTGCAACTCTTCACATGGGTGCTGGGGATCGAACTCAGGTCCTCACACTTGAATTGCAAGCATCTTCCCCAGTGAGCCAGCTCCCCGGTTGCCAAAGCAGGTGTCTGTCTACATGCTGATTGGTACTTTTTATAACTAGTCTCTCAGAACATTTGATGTAGTTCTGAGCAGCAGCTCTGGAGGCACAGCCTGGGGCTCCCATAAGGATGCACGTGGGGAGAGGCCTGTCACAAAGCTCTGATGGCCTGACTTGGTCCCTGAGACCCACGTGGAGGAAGGAAAGAATGGTCTCTTGCAAGTTGTCTTCTGCACACATTGTGGCATGAACCCACCTGCACATGAGTGTGAGCAAAGGCAAACATTTAATAAAGACAACTGAGATTCAGTGACAACTCATCTCCCCTCTTCAAGTGAGTTTGCCCGTGCTTCCCAGGGAGGCTGGTGTCCGTGATGTAGAAGCCTGAGAATGAGCTCGGAGGACCAGCAGGCTTAGCTGTGGGCCATGGAACACTGTGAACATGGACAGGAGGAGACAGAACACTCAGAAGTTTTGAAGGTGCTCCTCCCAGGATACAATGTAAATAAGACAAGAGTTTAAAAGCACCAAGAGTTTTGAAAACCAACATCAATTGCATAGACTCAAGGCTCATTTCCAACAATCTGTTTGCCTGCGTCCCCAGTCCCTCCTGGCCATAGTCTCTAACATGCAATCTGTGAGGCCTGCGAGGCCTCTCTGAGCTTTATAAAATCTCTTGATGGGCCCCAAGTGTTGCTGTGAGCTGCAGCTCTTCCCACCAGGCAGGGTTGGAACAACCTGGCCTTCCTGAGGTTGGGGCAGGTGAGATAACATTTGGAGTCATTGAAGATTTTTGCTTGCTGCTTTCTTATTAGCCCAATCTGTGATAGCTAGATCCACCTTGCAGGGCCGATGACAACCTTTCCTGCATCCTACCCCATTAGAGCCGGTGCACTGTGGTGTCACAATTGCTACGGCAGATGTTTAAATTAATTCGTGGATTCTGGGCAGGTAGCCTGAGTTTGAATCCCAGCTGGAAAAATTAGAGACTGTGAGACTTAGGGTAATTTCCCTTACTTCTCTGTGTTATATAACCAGCTAAAGTGGGTTAATTGTAGTCAAGAGCTCAGTCAAACTGTGAGGGCTAAAAATGAGATATAAGTAATGCCACAAAGCATTTCCATTGAGCCTGACTGGGAGAGAGCAATGCTATTAGCTACCATCTTGTGTGTGTGTGTTTGCATGTGAACGGATGTTCATGAATGTGCAGCTCCACGTATGTGTGTGGGTGCATTGAAGTTGGAGGTCAATCTTTATCATCTTGTTTTTTTAAGACAGGGTCTCTCACTGGTCTGGAGCTCACTGAATAGTCTAGGCTGGCTGGCCAGCAAACCCCCAGGATCCTCTTGTCTCTGTCTCTCCAGTATTGGGATTGGTGCCTACCATCACACCCAGTTCATCCACCCTCCCACCCACCCACCCACCCATCTATCTAGTGCTATGTGCATGTATGTTGTTAGGTTTCAAACCCGGCACAAATGGCTGAGCTGCCTATTTAACGTATCAAAGTGGACTTGGCCTCCAGGTTGTCCCAGCATCCCTCAGTGCCTACACGCTACAGGGTATGGATTGCCGCATACCCCACCCTCTACCCTGAACTCTGCAGCACAGGTGCTGGGCTGCCTTCATCCCTGGGGCTCTTTCCTATGTAGTGATCCAGACATCTTGGTTGTCTGCCCTGTGGCTTCCTGGCTGCTGCACCTGGTTCTCCCTTTCCCTTCTCCCTTCCTCTCCCCTTTCTCCTCACATGGCCCAGCTCAGGGTCATGTCTGCTCTGGACTGTCCCAGATGTCCCTGCCTCTGCCTATGCTCTCCCTTTTATCTGTAATAAACTTTCTCCTCTACTGTACTGTCCTTTCCTTTTGAGTTCTATTTTCCACTCATGGGCCAGAGGACAATTTGCAGGAATTGGTTCTCCCTGTCATAGCCGTTCCGGGGATCAAACTTAAGATGGTCAGGCTTGCTGTTCTTATCTGCAGAGCCATCTTGTCAGTCACAGCCCCTCCTCCTCCTCCTCCTCCTCCTTCACCTCTTCCTCCTCCTCTTCCTCCTTTTCTGCTGTGTGTTCTGGAGATCTAACTCAAGTTTGTAAGGCAATCGATCCATCTCCCAACCTACTTACTACTTTCTTGAAACACTCCATGTAGCCAGTCTCTTGCTGATCTTCAGTGAGTTAGGCTGTAAGCTGACTACAAAGCTTTTGACATACAAGGAGATATGATGGAATTGTCATTTCACTGTGGCGACTTGGGCTTTCTGGGCCGATAGATCCCAGAAACAATCAGAATGCACCCAGTTAGGCCATCACTTTCTTAGCAGAAATGGTTTCTCATCTGGCTACTAACTATGAGGGACCTCATTACAGAGAGTTCCCTAGAGGTGTTATGAAGAAAACGCTGTTCCAGGGGCCAGCAGAGTGTTTGCAGTGCAAGCATGAAGATCCGGGTTTGGATTCCAGGTCTAGAGGTGCTGGCAGTTCCCTGGAAAGACAGAGACAGGGGCAGCTTTGGGCTTGCTGGCCAGCCAGGCTACCTGAGACAGCAAGCTTCAGGCTCAGTGAGAGATCCTGTCTCAAAAGATAAGATGGAGAGAGACGGAGGAAGACAATTGACATTGACATCTGTCCTCTGCACACACACACACATATGCACACACGCATACACACACATGCACATACACACACAAGCACACACACATGCACACATACATACTCATGTACATCACACCACACACACATCACACACACATACCATACACACACCATACATATACACATGCACATGCATACACATGCACACATACATACACCACACCACACGCAGGTACATACACATACAAACCATACACACACACCACACACAAGCAAACACACACACACAGACACATAAACACAATGCCATACACACATATACCACACACACAATCCATACACACATATACACACACCACACACGTACACCATACACAAATATCACACCCATACACACAAACCATACACACGCATCACACCCACACACACCATACACACACACCACACACACCATACACACACACCTTACACACATATCACACACACATAATGCACATACATGTACACACACACCATACACCCCTATACCACACATACACACACGTACACACAGCACAGAAATCCTGTTAGGTCACTGAGGAACATGGAGTGTTTGGCAGAGCCCAAGAGGACAATTAAGAATAAATGTAGAGGACTTCAGTGGAAGGGCAATGGTCCCATCACAGGGGCAACTATAGAATTTTCCAAGATACTAAGTGCAAATGAAGGGAGAGGCTGCGCTAGGGATACTGTGGCTGTATTTCTG
Source organism: Phodopus roborovskii (assembly GCF_943737965.1). Taxonomy (NCBI): domain Eukaryota; kingdom Metazoa; phylum Chordata; class Mammalia; order Rodentia; family Cricetidae; genus Phodopus; species Phodopus roborovskii. The sequence goes on from NW_026126585.1 coordinate 6,401,252, forward strand.
GGAAGGTAACATAATGAAATAGAAAAAGAGAGTTGGGACAAAAGACAGGCAGAGCCAATAGGAGAGGATGGAGAGTCTGGATCTGAGAGGTTTTAGCAGAGGCAAAAGAATTCCAGACCGGGAGCCACGGATGGAAAAATCAGGCACTGAGGGTGGATATCAACCAAAGGAATTCGATAGTAACTCAGCCAGCCCTCTCTTCCCGCATTAGGTGATACAGCAACACTAGACCTGTGATGAGAAGGGAGGGTGGGGAGCTTGCGGGTGAGACCGTCGTCAAAAAAGCCAGCCAGCGGCCAGGGATGCTGCCTGTCCACCCTGTAGAAGTCTTGCCCGGGATGCAAGAAGCCCTGGGTACCATCCTCAGCACCACGGAAACCTGGTACTGCTGGTTTACACCTGTAACCGAGCACTTGGGGGTAAAGGCAGGAGGACTGAAGTCTATGGTTGTCCGCTACATAGAGAGTTTCAGGCCAATCTGTCTCAAAAGAAACGAGTAAATAAAACAAAAGGGGAAACAGCAAAAGAGGGCGCCAGTCTTAGCTGTGGGCTCCTGCTGTCCTAACATTTGATTAGAATTCAGTGAAATAGATTATTTAAAAAAAAAAAAAAACCTTTTATTTACTTGCGCGCGTGTGTGGGTGTGCACGCGCGGGTGTGTTGTGAGACCGGTTTTACCAGGAATCTGCAGTCTTCTGGGCAAAGCTCTTTGGCATTAGTTTAGGGCCACCCTTCCTGTATCATTGGCGGGACAGCGTAGCACACAAGCAGCGGTCTGCTGAGTAGCGTGCCAAAAGATCCCTAGTATCACATAGGCAGGTGCATGTGTGGTCAGTGGAGAGCCAAGCAATGGCCAAGCCCAGCCAGGACCCTACCAGGGCAATTGCCACTTCCTACCCCGGTGTCTTTGTGGAATTGCCATTGACTCTCAGTGTGCTGATGAGAGAGGAAAAGAAAACAAGATCTGTGATGATTTTGATTTTTTTTTTTAAATTTCACTGCATCGAAATCTAAGCTGCAGGAAAGCCAGGACCAAAGCATTGTTGTCCCCCGTCCCTGCCCCCCCCCATCCCTGGAATCCGACTTAACATTGTAAGCATTTTCCTTACAGCCTCCCAAAGTTTAAATATTAATTTGCCTGTAATTGGCGGAGAAAACAAACAAGCAATTAAAAACGTTACAGAACTGACTTTCTCTTTCCCGAGCCTGGCCCTTCCCTTTCATTTTGCTCCCACCGCCTAGAACTGGCTGTAAGACAATAGGAACCCCGGGCTGTGTGGAATTCTAAGCCCCGCTTGCCTTAAAGCTACAATATGGATTTAATTTATATGCAAATGAAAGCAATAAAAAGGCAGACACAGTAGAAATTATAGGGTTCCCCCTCCCCGCCTTTCCTTAGGAGAGCACAAATCCTTTCTCTCCTCTTCCGACTAAGACCTAATTATTATTGGTTCTCGACACCCGCCCCCCCCCAACTCTGGGTGTAAACTGGGCCGTTTAAGAAAAACAATAGAATATTGGAGCATTCCGGGAATTTCACAGTCCGACTGTCTCCTCTCCTCCCCCCACACAGGGCATGCAGGGGTTCTTCTGTTGACCAGCCGAACGCAAACCTGATCAAAGGCTACCGGAAGCCTTAAGTAGACCAAAATGGGGGCTCAAATATGCTAATAGACGAGCTAAATATACTTTAATCCTGTTATAATACAAGGTAACTTGGAGGCAGGGAACAGGCCTGGTGGCTTTAGCTAGGGTGGAGCCCCCCCACCCCCCGCCCCCGGGCACCCCTGTGAGTGTTGAATAGAAGTTGCTTCCTATTCTTTCTCTGGTTGGGGGTGGGGTTGGGGACTTCCTTCCTCAGATGCCCACACCAGCCCCGCCTGTCCCGTTTACAGAGTGTCAACAGTTGGGTGAGCAAGCCTCCTCAGAGCTTAGATCAGTATCCTGTGACCTTCCGCATTGAAGTGCGCCATTCAGCCAAGCCTTCCAGCTGTTGCCTGAATGGTGAGAGGTTCCCCCCACCCCTCCCTTCTTCTTTCTTCTTCTTCTCTTTTAGAGTAGGGCCTGGCTTAGGAGGACACTAGGCAACAGTTTTAAATTAGGACCTTCCCACCACCCAGCTTGTGTTTTCAGAGGCAGGGGGAAGCCTGGCTACAGGGCTGGCAGATGTATTTTGGAGCAGAATTAAGCAGGCCTGGAGGGAAATGGGCCCTCTCAACTCACTTTTAGGACCCAGACTTCAGTCTTCCTGCAGCCTAGGCCTTGGGCTACAACTTCTGGCAGTTTAGGCCCGCCCTACGTGCTTAATCACAGCCTGAGTCAGAAGGTCTGCATCAATCCTTAGGCCAACTGCTGGTATCAGGAGATTTGTGAGGGGGGAGGTCACTTTGAGACCTACCTCAGAGCCAGGAACTCAACTCGCGAGTGGGGAATCAGAGGAGCAGGGAAGAGGCCCACATAGCTGTCCGTTAAGTGCAAATTACGTGGTGGATACATAAAGTTGCAAGGGTGTATTTTGAGTCGCCTGCTTCTGTGAGAACCCTGGCTTGTGCCCTCGAGCCTGTGACAGGCAGCTAGAAGGAGTCCTTTGCTTTGCTTCCGTCTGGGCTCGGTGTCCCTCACCATTTTCTTTTCCATTCTTTGTTCCTCTTCCTTCTGCCTTATTTCTGTTCCCACCAAACCTCCGTTCGAACGATGTAAGCAGAAACCTTCAGGCGCACTTCACCTGGAGGTGGAGACCTCATATAGTCCGCCACAAGGAATGAACAAATGAAGTTTTCTAAACTGGGCATTGAGCAAAGAGCACATTCTTCCTTCCCTGTCACTCAGGCCTTGGTTCCCTAACCCTAACCCAACAGAGTTAGAGAGAACTGTTCCTCTGTTCAGCAGATGTCCAAGGGGTATGAGCACTCAGATGCTCCATCTCTGTGCACAGGGGACCTTTGGGGGGGGGGGGGAGGGAAGAAGACGCAGGTATTGAGGGAAACCTGGCATTTGAACCTGGTCCTACCACTTAATGACTTTGTGGTTTTGGGCCTGGGTTATTTCATCTGTAAAATAAGGGTGAAAGTTGCGCTGGCAGGCTGTTGGGATTAGGTGTGATAATCTCTGCAGAGGGTTTGGTGTGCTCAGAGTCTGGAAGCAGCTGGTGACTCTCTTAGGACTCAACCTTGCTCAGGCACTGCGTTGTCATTATCCCTGGTCATGAAAGAGTCCCTTTGGTACTTTCAGAGACAGCAAGAGAAAAAGTTCAGCTCTCTGTTTAAAGCTCTTCTGCATGGCTCCCTAGCCCAACATGGCTCCGGTGTGTAAGATCTGGGGCCCCAGGTGTCTCTAAGGTTTCCTTTCTCTTCTCCATTTTCCTGGCTCTGCCTTTCTTTTTTAGTATCTGCCTAGAGTTAAGACCTCCTGAAGTTTACGGGAGGATGGGGTCGTGTGGGGGTGTGGGCGACAACTCTGTACAAATGTCTTCTGCAGACACGTTCTTGCCTGAACAAAACACCCCCAGCAATGGGTCTTGGGGCTCCAGTCCTCTTTTCTGTTCTTATAACTCATGAACTGGTTTTAATTATATAGTGTTTTTCCAAGTAAACAACCCGACTGAAAAAGGAAAACAATATTAATTTTTGTCAAAATAAGTCGGGGCCAGTCCTAGCTGATGACATCAGTGGCTGGGAACCTCATACCATCCTTGCTCCTGTGTCTGACCTCCTCCTATCAGTAACAATAGGAAAAGAGAAACCAGTTCCCAGAGATGCAAGAATCCCAAGCCACCTCAAGCACAGGAATCCAGACCCACAGGGATTCCAGAAGTCATTTTGGTGATACTTTTCTCAGGGGGAAATCATGCAAAGTTCTTTGTCCCCATTGCAGACAAATACAGTATTATCTCGATTATAGTAGGAACCATGGAATACCGTTCAGTTCACTTCCAAAATGTCGTAGCAAACGTGTGGATAGGGGCAGCGTTACTGAGCAATGCCTTCGCTTCCTTTATTTCAACTCTTCATGTAACACACGTTCATTAACATCTCCCCCCATGTCTCATTACTATCTCATCAAACATTTATTATTACTTTCAGATAGATAATTAAATTTTTATACAGTTATTTCTCTATATGACAATCTAGCAGATTTCCAAACCTGCCTCATCAACACCCTAACGGTTGGATCCAAAAGAAAAAAAAATCATGAACTTTCCATTTGATGTATAGAAAGCTTAGGAACAAGTTCTAAGATACATTTTGGATGGAAGTATAGATGTCTGGCCAGACAAAGCTTGTTCTTCATCAGATAAGTAACTGGATTCCACTGATAATATTGTAAGATCCACAAGCTATGTAAATGGTTGATTTTAAGGCTTGAACTGGATTTGTTAGAATTGAGTACTCCCAGACAGCAGAGGCAATAAATGTAAAAAGATTAGCGAAGAATTACCCTTTCCAGATGCCTGTTACATTTAGGATTAGAGGTCCCGATACGTGTTACATATCGCATAAACTGCACGGAGCCTGCAAGTATCAAGTTCATCAAGAGGAAGGAGAGGTCTTTCTTGCCTGGGATTTAAGAATGGAGGCTGGTTTTTCGGCTACTTATAGCCCGGAAGAGAATTTCCGGATGGTGGGAAGATCCAGTGTTAGCAAGAGAGAGGGGTCCTCTTCTTCCTGTGCAATTTCTCAGTCTAGACCCTGACTTGTAGCAGAACAGTCATCTGAGACCAAACTCAGCCTAAGGGGCTTGACTCAAAATTTACCAAATCCTATGAACTTGGTTTGGGGGAGGCACAATTCCTCATTTGGATTTTTGTTACCAAAAAATCATCCCTAAGCTCTCAAAGTCTGAGCTCTAACGTTTGACCCCTCCCTGCCCCTCAAATAGGCAAACCAGAGACATGTCAATTTAGTCGGTCTAAATTAATGCAACCGGTTACTGAAACTTTTTTTTTTTTTTTTTTAGGAAAAATACCAGTGGTGTCTTCCAGACACTTCTCACCTAGTCCAAGCACTGGGTAACCAAGCTGCAGCTCTTACTTTCCCCAGCCCCATAAGATTTCAGGGATCCCAGGCTGATCTCAGACTCATCAAGTAATCGAGGATGGCCTTGAACTCCTGGTCCTTTTGCTGCCCTCTTCTGAGTGCTGGGATTACAGGCTCGTAGCACCATGCCTCATTTACACTCTGCTGCCTGGGTAGAAACAGGCTTTGGGTGTGCTGGGCAAACACTCTGTATCCATTTCTTCTCATTGGGGCTTTTGGCTCTCTAGAAGTATGCTTGATACATACTGGACAGGTAGGGCAGGGGCTGTCTAGGTGAGGCAGGCCAGCCGAAGAGGCCAGAGGACTACAGTGGACTTGTATTTTGGTATGTATTATGCTGCCTGAGCAGGCACTGGACTTAACAGGTTTTGGATGAAGGCTTGCAGTTTTAGCAGATGCTGTTTGGTATTGCTGGGGAGATGCTCGGGTCTGTGTAGGGACAGATGGTACATCTATGGTACATCTGATGCTGTCTATTCACCACTTGACTTGGTGAATCCTCTCCTAATCATAGGATCTTAGCAATAATCACATACTCCAGTTGCAGGTTGTTTGTTTTGTTTTTGTTTTTTATAAATTCCCTTCCCCACTACGTATGTATATATGCACGTGTGTATGTTTGTGTATGTGTGTACACGTGGGTGTCAGGGTGGAACTCAGACTGTCAGGTGTGGCAGGGAGCACCCTGATTTGCTGAACTCCGACCCTCCATTGGCATGGAGAAGGCAGGGAGTCTACCTGCAAGTGGTTCCAGCTCATTGTCTTCCTTGTGTTTCTCCGCTGCGAGCAAATAGAAGCTGAGGAGTTCAGCAAAAGCAGCAGGTGACGCAGGGTTATATAGACTTGTGGCCCGAGAGAGCAGTGGGCTCAGGGTGCTGGCAGTGAGAGATGTCATGGAGAGGGAGCACTGGGCACAAGGTGGTCTGTGTCGGGACACACAGGGGTAAACAAGGCAGAGAGCTCCTGAGGCGGGGTAGTTTTGACCTCTGCAGGATATAATGCGAGCTCTTTGAGGAAGGCTGCCGTGGACCACTGTAAGGATCCACTGTCTACCGCTAACTCCCCATGACCATCTTCGAGGCTTTAGCCAGAACTGCGTGTAGCTGGTTTAGTTCAAGTCTATCTTCTACGTGCTCTTTCCAAAAGGACGTTAGATGCTCCTTTTGCGCGAGCTGTTTTTGGAGGCCTTCTCTTCAGTCCTTGGACTGTAGACACCCAGTCCAAGGCTCAGCTGTCTCTCCCCAGGGTGATACACAACACCCTGGGACTATTTGTGAGTCTACGGACTCTTTTGGTCTACAGCTTAGTTGATTTCTTTGGGGTAGGTTAGTGAGAGAGGGGTCTGCCTTCAAATAATATTATATTTGTGTCTCTGTGTGTGTACAGGTACAGGTGTGTGTGCGTGTGCACGCACATGTGGTGGTCAGAGGTCAACCTTGGGTGTTGGACAGCCTTGTTTCTTTGTTTTTGTTTTTGTTTTTTTTTTTTTTGACAGTTTTTTTCTCTGTGTAACAGTCTTGGCTGTCTTGGAGCTCACTCTGTAGATCAGGCTGGCCTTGAATTCACAGAGATCCACCTGCCTTTGCCTCCCAAGTGCTGGGATTAAAGGTGTGCATCACCATCCAGCAGCTGTTTGATTTTTAAACCTATCTTCCTCCTTCTCTCCCTCTCTCCATCCCTCCCTCCCTCCCCTCCCTCTCTCCCTCCGTCCCTCCCTCCCTCCCTCCCTCCCTTCCTTCCTTCCTTCTTTCCTTTTTTTCCTGGGCCCAGGATTGAACTCAGGTGGTCAGGCTGCTGAGATGTCTTGTTGGCTCTCTAGTTTAAACTTTGTAGATAACAATTTTGTGCATGCAATGTCAAAAAATTTGGACATGCTTACAAGGTACCTATTATTCTTTTTATTTCCAGTCCATGGAAAGCTAATGCACATTCATGACAGTCTGTCCTGGGACTGTTGAGTGCGTCACTGGATCTAGATGTCTTCTTGCATCTTGGCAAAGGAACAGCAAATGGGTGAGAAAACAGGGTTAGCACTGTGAATGGAGGATCTTGGCCCAGAGGCAATAGAGGGTAGTGAGGTCTGTGGCAAAGTGATGTGCCAGACTTTGTCACAGGGCCATGACACATAGGACTACCTCACTCAGACTGCAGAGGGACACCTTGAGCCTTTTTAGGGTGTGTGTTTCCAAGTCTGTCTGCCCTCAATAGTCTGTGGGTTTCTCTTGGGTCAATATTAAGCCTCTTTGTCTGCTGTACATATCTGGCATTATTAGGGACACAGTGAGCCAAAGAATAGCCCTGCCATTTTAACAGGGTCTGGGAGATTAGGGATTGGGGGTCACCCAGACTGGAACAGGAAGAGCCTGCCGGGATCATATAGCAGGAGCAAGTGAATGTAGTCTTCTTACATTCTTCCTTAATTCTCCTTCCAGTGCGGTGGTGTCACTGAGAAATGTACTACTCTGCAAGCCAGACACAGCCTAACGTCAGGCAAATCTGAGCTCGCCCTCACCCCTAGCCCCGTTAAATTGGTTTGCTCAGCCTGGTGGCCTGGAATGTCTGAGGGCTTGCAAAAGACACAAGGGCATTTGTTGGTGGGGGGGGTGGGGTCTCATATACACTCCCGGATTTGACATGGCTCAACAGTTGTTGCACAGCTCCTTCTGTCTGCCTCCAGGACAGACTCAACTGCACTGCCCAGCCTCTGCCTCCCCACACAGGACAGTTCACACAGGCTGACTCCTTTAGACAGCGTCTGATTTAGAACAAAAATTCTCATTAACGCAAGATGAAGTCAGGGCTTAGGGAGACAGCGCAGCCAGGGAAGCATGAGGGTCCAGGTTTCTTCTGCAGTAAGGGGAGTCGGTGTGACGTGACAGCGCTTGGTTAGATGCACAGCACTGTGAAGTGGAGATGGTCAGGTCTCTGGGCTCACTGGCCAGCCACCCAGGCCCACTTGGTGAGTTCTAGGCCAGCCAGACCCTGTCTCAAAAAAAAAAAAAAAAAAATAGGTAGCCAAGGTAGCCAGCACCTTGAGGTTGATGTCTGACCTCCACAGCACATGTGTATGAACATGAATGCTCAGGCACACACGTACACGCGCGCGCGCGCACACACACACACACACACAAATAAACAGACGAATAAACAACAGAGTTTCCATATGAACACTTCATGGAGCAGCTGAGTGGGAGGGGGTGCAGGATTGTGCTTAAAGTCCCAAAGGATCTATTTACTTTTGGAGACAGGAGCTCCTTGTGTAGCTCAGGCTGTCCTTGAACTTGAGATTCTCTCTCCTCATCTCTCCAAGTGCTGGGATTACAAGTGTTCTGCTACACTTGGCCCAGAGATGATTTGGGTGTGTGTGTGTGTGTATATGAATGAGTGTGTATGTATGAGTGTGTGTGTGTGTGTGTATTGAGGGTTAATAAAGATCAGGAGAAACAAATAGGCTGAATAGATGTTTATTCAGGGAGAAATAACTTACAACATAGACAGATGAACACCAGCAGGTTCCTGGTCCCAAGGATGCCTCCGGATGTGCTCCTGTCCCCCTGCTGCAAGAGAGCTCCTAGTGCCCCTCCTCAGACTTCATTCCCCCAGGTAACCTCCACCCCTGTCCCCACCCCCAATGGGCGTCGTCTATGCCACAGGTTTGGACAAGGTAAATATGTCACTACGCGTGTATATGTGTATGTGTATCTATGTGTGTATGAGTGTGTATGTGTGTGTGTATGTGTGTATATGTGTATGTATGAGTGTGTGTGTGTATGTATGTATGAGTGTGTGTATGAGTATGTGTGTGTATGTGTGTATGAGTGTGTGTGTGTGTATATGAATGAGTGTGTATGTATGAGTGTGTGTGTGTGTGTGTGTGTGAATCCTGCCTCAGCTTCCACAGTACTACCATGGCTGGCCTTCTGAATATGTTTTTATCTTTAACAACTAGCTGTATCTGTGTGTGTCTGTGTGGGCATGTATAGGTAGGTGCCTGAAGAGGCCAGAGGACATCAGACCCCAGGAGCTAGAGTCATCCGGTTGCTTTTGTCATGGGTGCTGGGAACCACACTCGGGTCCTCTGCCAGAATAGCAAGTTCTTCAACTGCGTAGCCATCTCTCCAGCTGCCTAGGAATATTCTTTGCACTGCTGTTTGATGCTGGAGTAATATGTTTGAGGCATTTTTGGTCTAGAAGGTCCTTGAGACATTTTGGTAGCAGGAATGGCCTTGCTCCTCTGGTGTGTTTCTAGATGAACCCATGTCCCCTAGAAGTGGAGTGGCTTATGCTAGGTGTCCAGTTCGGCTGCCTAGTCTGCTTAGGTGAGGATGACGCTCTTATGACTTTTCCTTGCTCTGCTAAGAGCTGTCCTCACAAGGATTAGATGGGACTTCATATCATCTAAGTCACAGGCTGTGGGAACCTCACACTGTATGTGTCACTGGACACTGACAGTGCCTTAGAGTCATTAACTGTAGCCTGAGTGGCAGGATCTGACACATGGCATGAGACTAGGGACTAGGAGGGGCCTGGAATGTTGACTCGGTGTCACATACCCATGTACAAAGCTGTGGGTGCTGTCTTCAGCACCATAATAAAGTTATCTCATTAATTACCTAAGAGTAAGTAAACCGAGGGCTGGGAAATGTTCCATTGGGTAGGAGTACTTGCCATATAAACCTGAGTTCAAATCCCCCAGCACCCATGTAAAAAGTTAGATATGGTTGAATGACTGTCTGTAACCCTCAGAGCTGGGGGAGGGGGGCTGTTGAGAGTGGGTCAGAGAATTACTGGAGCTTGCAGCCCAGCTTTAAGTTCAGTGAGGAGGAGACCCCTTGTCAAGGAAGTGTGGTAGACTGTGATGGAGCAGGGCACCCAGCATTTGCTTCTGAAGCTCTCTCTCTCTCTCTCTCTCTCTCTCACACACACACACACACACACACCCACACGTACACCACACCAAATAAATAAATGAATGCATGAATAAATAAACTTGGGAATAAATCAGCAAAGTGTTTGCTTTGCAGCTTCGAGGACCTGAGCAGGATTCTGAGCCCTTAGGAGGAAAGGGAAACTTGTAGTGCTTTTGCTGTTGGGAGCTGAGGCTGGCAGGCAGAGTGGGAGCTTTCTGGATGACCAATCTGGTCCACTCAGAGAGTTCTAGGTCAACAAGAGACCTTGCCTCAACAAAATGAAATAAAGTCGACAGTACCTGAGGAATGACACCCTAGATTGTCATCTGACCCCCTGCACATGTGGGCACGTGCGCGCGCGCACACACACACACACACACACACACACACACACACACACACACACACACACACGAAACAGAACCAAACAAATTGGAGATGGGTGTGGAGCGGGGAGGGAGGGCAGTTGACAGGAAGTGTGCCTAGGAGACCGAGTTCTAACTCTTACAAGTTTCCCATTCTTTTGCCTCTGCTTGTTCTTTTCTCCATCTTTCGCTGTCCAGCGTGGCTTGATAGGGATAATCTTCATTGTTTGCATCCTCCCAACAGGACGCAGAGGCCACGGTGTTTGTCCAGTGAGTATCACCAGCAAGGTACTGGCGTAGAAAAAAGGTTGTGTTTGTTTCCGTCCTTCCCTCGCCACACAGAAGGATGAGTCAGCTGACTTGTTCACAGCGGTGTTGCTAAATGTGGGTGGGCTAGACACAGAACGTAGCCACCTGGTTCTACATACGACTCTCAGGCTCCTCTTCATTCTTTATAGGGACAAGACAACTCCGATTCTAGCTCCAGTGTTTGTGGGTAGCACTGAAATTTTGAGTTCAAACAAACAAACAAACAAACCCCAGACTTGTTTCTTTTATTAAAGAACTCAAGAGACTCATGGCGGAGTTTTTTTTTTTTTTTTTTTTTTTTTTTTTTCTTGTCCGGCATGGTTGACAGAGCTTGCTGTAATGAGATTAAAAAAGAAAAAGGAAGAAAGCGAGGCTGGTCTTGGTGCAGCTCACCTTGAATCTCAGCACTTGGGAAGCAGAGGCAGGGAGCTCTTCACTTAGTCCAAGGTCAGTGTGGTCTGCACAGTGAGTTCCAGGCCAGTCTGGTCTATAGAGGTAGATTGTATTTCAGCAACAGCAGCAATCAGCAATGTCTGAGGAGGTGGACGTCCCTGTGACGTGGAGGTAGTACTCTGCATGGGAAAGACTCTTTCTTGAGGAAGGAGCCTCGGTCTTGGATTTGGAGAGCTCCAAGGAAGTGTGTGTGTGTGGTTCACAGTAAAATCACCACTTATATGTGCGTGTATGTGTAAGTATGGAGGAGTACACACAGAACTGTGTACGTACACAGTCTACCTCCTTTGAGACAGGCTCTCTAATTGACCTTGAGCTCATTGAGTAGTCTTGACCCCCAGGGAGTCTCTTATCTTTGCCTCCTCAATGCTGAGATTACACTCACCAGCTACCATACCCAGAGCTCTTTCACAGGTTCTGGGGGGTGGATTTCAGGTCCTCATGCTAGTTAGTTAGGCAAGCACTTTACCAACTGAGTTATGTCCACTATAAAATAAGTAAGTAAATAAACAAACAAACACATACGTAAAATAGTTTCAAGTTAAGCTTCATACATTGTTCCCTTTTTTCCCATTCAGACAAAATTTTGCATACTTGCCATATCACAGTATAGTATAAAGACAACCCCTGTACACACAGGAGGCAAACATATGTGGGTCAAATAGTAATATTTGGTTTATTTTAGAGGGTTGAAACTAAAGACATAGTATCTCTGAGATATATCTGCACAAAACAAACAAACAAAGAAACAAACAAACACAAACTCAGAAATAAGGCCAAGTTGAAGGCAGAGAAAAATAGTGTTGAGGATGTCAACAAAACATGAGAAACTAAGAAAGGGTAGAGAAGCCTGGTGGTTCACACTCAGGAGGCAGAGGAGGATGCATGCCACAGTGTGAGGCCAGTTTGGTCTTCATGGTGTGTTCCAGGCAAGGCAGAGTGGGATAGTGTGACCCTGTCTCATTATCCCCTATGCCACTGAACGGTGGCTGGCGATGACTCCATGGTAAGAGAACTTGTTGCTCTTTTAGAGGGCTGGGGTTATGTTCCTAGCACCCACATCTGGTAGCTTACGATGGCTTCTAGCTTTAGCTCCAGGGTATCTTGTACACACACACACACACACACACATACACACACACACACACACGTAAAAACTAACATAAATGAAAATCCCAGAACCCAACAAGCAAACCCTATCAGTGAAATGTAAAGGAGGTTGTGTACTGAAGAAACTAATGATGTGTAATAAAGGTAAATTAAACAAAAGGCTTAATTATTTATTTTTAAAAGAAAACATTTTATCTCACTGAAAAATATTATTAATTTTAGGGCTGGGGAGACGGCTCAGCAGGTAAACGTGTTCGCTGGAAAAGTATGAGGACCTGGGTTGGAATCCCAGATCCCGTGTAAAAGCCGGAAGCAGTGAGGGCAAGCATCCACAATTCCAGCACTCCTGAGAGGAGCAGATAGGGGAATCCTCCAAGTCTGTGGGGCCAGCCAGCCTGGTATATGAAGCGGAGAAACAACAGAGACACTTCCCAAACAACTAAGGAGGGCCAACACCTGTGTCTCACACCTTCACCTTTATGCTGGGACACACACAAGTGAAGAACACATAAACATACACACTGCACACTCATGTGTGTTACTACTTTCAGACAGAGTACTGGAATACACTTCAGTGTTAGCTTAACTTTTTTTTTGTAATAGAACATTGAACTCAAAGTTCTGGTTCTAAATTCAGCTTTAAAAATACTTTGCTTTAATGAATTCGGAGCCAAGAAAAGAATCTTTGCAAACTCACCGACCCAAATGGAAGAAATACCCTGTTGGCTGTGCTTACTAAATCAAGATGCTCATAAAAAAAAAAATCCTGCAATTATGCTCAGGTTTTTACTGAAATTCATCTAGTCAGCTAGTCGGTTTCCATCTCCCTTAATGTCAATTTGTATAAACTAATCGAAAGACATACTTTAACAAGTGGGTCTGAGAGCCCCTGAAGCTCTTTTTTTTCTGGAAAATGTTTAAATAGGTTCGAAGTTGTTTCCAAGTTTGGAAAGCACTCCAGCGTTGGAGCTGTGTCTAAAGGTGTGATATGTACCAGTTCAGCAGACAAGAGCTGTGTAGTCATGGGGATGTTTCCACACATCTGTGTGCACAGTATCTTCACAGCATGCCATAGTCTGGCAAAACTGTTTGTCACTCACTGTTAGTGTATCAGTTCTACGTGGAAGGGAAAGATATTTTTATAAATTAAGACTATGCCAACTCTTATATTTTAGCAGCCAGTCTCACCATAGAAAATGTATAATTCACCTTAAAAATCAGTTACAAACAAACAAACAAACAAACAAACAAAAATAACAATCCCCCCAAACATGGCTGTAAGAAAACCAACTGTTCAGTCCCTCCCTCCCTCCCTCCCACCCTCCCTCCCTCCTTCCCTCCTTCCCTCTCTCCCTCTGCGCCATAGGCCTATGAGCTCAGACTCATTACATAGTCAAGTGTGATCTTGAACCTGTTACTCTCCTTTAGTCCTCCTGCCTCATCTCCAGAGCATTAGGATTGTAGGTGTGAGTCACCACATCCAGTTCCTGCAATGCTGGGGATCAAATCCAGGGCTTTGTGCACTGTGCTATCCCTTTACAACTATGATGAATTGTCCCTTCAAACCCTGAGCCAAAATAAACCCTTCTTTAAGTTGCTTTGTTCGTGTATTCTGTTGCAACAAAACACCTATTAATATTTTGGTGGATAGACGGTAATTGTGATGTTGCATGGGCACTTTAAGGAAAAAAATAAAGGCTGAGTTGACTGAGGTAAAGGAGGAGGAGTGATACAGGCAAAGAGGAAGATGCAGGGTTCTGGCATCAGAATGAATCCTGGCAGAATCAAAAACAAAAATAAGCCCCAAAGCAAACCAAACAAAGCTAAAAGCTGGACGGTCTGATTGAGCCAGGAGCTGAGACTTATGCTAAACAATGAGAAGAGCATTGTGTGTGTGTGTGTGTGTGTGTGTGTGTGTGTGTGCATGCGTGCACATGTGTACATGTGTGTGGAGACCATGGGTCAGCCATGGCATCATTCCTCTAGTGTGGTCCATCTTGTCTTTTGAGGCATGTCTTTCACTTGGCCTGGAACTTGCTGCCTTGGCTGGGCTAGTGGCCATTGCAGGGTGACACCTCTGAACTGATGGTCCCTGATTCTATAAGAAAGTAGACAGAGCAAGCCATGGGGCACAATCCAGTAAGCAGCACCCCTCCATGGCTTCTGTATCAGCTACTGCTTCCAGGTTCGTGCCCTGCATGAGTTCCTGCTCTGACTTTCTCCAACCATGGACTACAATGTGGAAGTGTGAGCTGAATAAACACTTTCCTCCCCAGGTTGCTTTGGTCATGGTGCTTCATCACAGCAACAGAAACCCTAAGGCAGCACCCAGGCAATGATACTCAAAATTTTTGTTTGACCTCCATATGTTCATGTGCACGCTCACATACCTGTGTGCCTGCAGACACATGAATGCACATACATGCATACTACTACTACACACACACACTCCCCAAGTCTCATATTAGTTTAAGTAAGTTTGTGATTTTGTGTTGGACCACATTCACAGCAATCTTTCGTCACATGTGACCATATGTAGCCTATGGAGACACACAGATAACTAACTGTCTGTGGGAGCTGCCTCTGATCCATTCATAGAGCCTGTCAGTATTTCTCTCCCTCACCCCCCAAAACAGTGGTGTCGCTTGGAGTCAGGGGACATGGATTTGTTTATACTGTAGAAACGAGCTAATGCTATAACCTAGGACTCACCTTTCCTGGAGATCCAGTTGTTAACATTTACTAACTCATCACTACCTACATGCAAGCTCCATTTACTATCCAGCATCTCAGGACTCTCTCCCAGGGTGTGTCACACTGTGGCTCAGGGGTCTGCTGCCCAGACAGTCTGTTGGGTCTGAGCTGGCCACGCTCCATCTTTGAGCTGTGTGGGGTGCATCTGGGCAGCCAGTGAGTACACATTCTGAAAGCACCGTGATTCAATCTCAGCAAATATTAATAAGCTGCCACTGTCTGCTGGGAACCCTGCCTGGCACAGGGAAGCTGCTGGGACCACTTCAGTCTCATATTTTCTCCTTAAACCAGGACGAATGAACTAGATTCCCAGAAAATGGGTGTCAGGCCCAGGGGAAATTGACAACAAAGTAAAAGTGAGGGTTCTGGAAGATTCCAGAGACTAATTTGTTGCCAAGGAGGCAGGTGCTTAAGGCGGGTGAGCCTTGGAGAACGAATGGGCCATCAGAAAGAAGAGGAAGGAGGAATTTCCATCTGGGAAAGAGCACAGAAGAAGGAAGGGATGAGATGTGCAATTAAATACTCGGAAAAGGCAGCTTAGGCGAGGAAAGGGTTTATTTAGCTTACGCTTCCAGGTGACAGTCCATCTTTGACTGGGAAGTCAAGGCTGCCATTCAAACCAGCTAGCCACATGACACCCACAGTCAAAAGCAGAGAGAGAATAAATGCAAACACACACTTGGATCTTCGCTTGCTCGCTTGGTCTCAGCTCACGTTTTTCTTGTATACAAACCACGATTTCCAATTTCCTGTCTAGGGAATGATGCTGCCCACAGTGGCCTGGGTCTTTCCGCACTGATTAACAACCAAGACGGTTCCTCAGATACCTGCCTGAAGGGCAACGCGAGCTAGGTAATTTCTTATTAAGACCCTCTTCTCTGGTGATTGTATCAAGTTGACAGTTAAAACACATGGCTTAGGCACAAATAACTGAATGGTCTAAACATTTGCCTAAGAGAGTGTGCATGTGTGTGCATCCTGGAGGACACACATGGTCAAGCACTTTGAGGCTGATTGCAAGAAACTGGAAAGATATGAGATTCTGAGTGCCCAGAGGGGCAGTGGTATAGCCAGTTAGGGAAACTGTTCTGAAGTGTCATTTGGCTCCTATGTCCTTGTCCACACTTCAACATTCCAGACAATTCAGCCAATCACAAAAAACAGCACAGTTGACTTTCAGCAAGCTTCCTACCAGATTCCAGAAGGCGGTACTGTGCTGACCAGTTGGTTCCTGGTACAACCAAGATGGCATGGGACGATATCCCATCTCTGAACAGCCCTGATTTTGGAAGCCAGGGTGCTCAGAGCATTGGCTACACTGATGCAAAGGGAGACACTGCTGCCAAGTAAGAACATGGTCTCATTTGTTACCTGCAAGCTCTATGAACAGGGACGGCTTCGGTGCGCCTCAGTTTTGCCATTAATAAAGAGTGAGATAAGAGAGGCTCCCCTCAACATTTTACAGGGGTCTGTCCTCAAATCAGGGACACCAAGACTGAAATGCATTGAAGAAGAGCGGGGGGTGATGGCCCACACCTTTAGCCCCAGCACTCTGCAGGCAGAGACAGATGGATCTCTGAATCAGAGGCCAGTCTGGTCTACATAGCAAGTTTCATGGCCAGCTAGGTCTACATAATGAGACCTTTGATGGCCTGTCTACGAAGTCCAAGGCCCTGGGTTCAGCTGCCATCACCATCAAAAGACAAATGAAAACATTACACCATAGACAATGTATCCCCCATCATGGCTAATGGTCACAGTTTGCTTTGTTGGTTCTGTCTCCTCATCATCACAGGGCTGACTGGGGCCTTCATCTTGCTGCCACTGCTCAGCACCCTGAGAAACACATGGCACTTACACAGCCCAGGAGTTCCAATTCTACTCAAGGTGTCTTGCTTTTTAACCAGTGCACATATCAGATGTCCCGCATATCTGATATTTACATTACGATTCATAACAGTCGCAAAATTTCAGTTCTGAAGTAGCAGTGAAATAATTGTATGGCTGAGGGGTCAGCAAAACACGAGGAACTGTATTAAAAGTTCACAGCGCTATGAAGGTTGAGAGCCATTGCTCTAAACCGTGTAAAGCCGAAGGGAGTGAATTTCCCAGTGCATGGACTGGGGAGATGGCTCTGTGTTTAAAACACTGCCCCTTGCAAGCCTGACAGGAGTTCGGATCCTTAGGACACACATAAATGACAGGTGAGCATGGTGGTCTGCCTGCAATCCCCGCTTCAAAGATTAAGACAACCAGAGCAAACTCACTAGCGAGATTGGTCATGTCAGCATGCGCTGTGTTCCATCGGGAGACACTGCCTCAATGAACAGAGCAGAAGAGTGACAGGATGATTCCAGATGTCACCCCTCGGCTTCCTCATGAATATGCACCCAGATGTACGCAGACCTCCACACACATGCACACCACACACACATGAAGAAGAGTGACTAGTACTAACATGCAGAGCCAGGGCAAATGTCAGTGGTGAGGGGACAGAGTCACTACACCACAGTCACCCTTAGCAGCCCTAGGAGTCCCCCCCACCCCCGGACTGTTAGAGACCCTGACTTGGGCCAAGTCAGAATTAGTGGCTTTAACACAGAAAAGGTCTTCAGGTCTCGTCAGCTTGTGACGCAGAGTTGGAGAGTTTCTTAGGGGTATTTTGCTATGGGCTTAAGCTTCAGGGTTAGGAGATAGAGGTGTGCTCAGAAGAAAGACAGGCATCCCTGAGCACATGGATGTGGGCTTCCTCAACAGACTCACAGAGAGCAAGACACACTCTCGTGGTAGAGACAAATTTCTGGCCTTAGCATTTGATCTTCGGGCATGTCTCAAGAGGTTGCTAGGAAACCTTCAGTCCCCCACCCTGTCTCCCTTGTATAGGGTGACCCCAGAGACACTTTGGATGATATAATATCTGATAGGTAAAACCGGAAGCCATTCTGTAAATGAGATTCATGTTGGGAGTCCTAGGAAAGTGCACACGGCTTTCTAGCTGAGAACCAGAAAAGCCTCAAGCAGTTATTAATTGTGCTGGGATTCTTGCTTCTGTACCAGTGGATGGGAGCTTCAACCAGATGCCTGGGTGAGCGGCTCCTTTCCCCTTCTCTGGTCCCCAAGATTTCCCTTGCCTTCCTGTCCCACCTCAGGGAGGACTGAGAGTTCAGTGTCCCTGCCTCTGGGGTGACTTCCGGGACCTGGATGCTTTGTTATGGTTCTTTAACCTCGTTGTCCTTAGGCCAGTGCTGGTCAAATAGCTTCCTCTGAGGGTCACTGCGAAGATCCAGCCTGATCATGGATGCCAGGTTCCAGGTCTGTGGACAATGGTCCCCAGTGGTGGTGGCTGCTACCATGCTTTCTAGTAAAAGTGTTTAGTGGAGTGGCTTGGTGTGGAATAGGTGCTCCATGACCCAGAGTTGTCACTAAGCTTGTGCTCCTCAGCACACTCTGCATCCTGTCTGTGTGTTCCACTGGCTGGAGGAGCTGATCCTCTCAAGCCTCAGGCCCCTCCCTTTAAAACGTCTGAGGTGAAGATTCTAAGGAATGTACTGGTTCCAACGCAAGCAATTCCCATCAGCACACTAGGGCTCTATTTCCCACTTGACCTGTTTGACAGGCATCCATGCCAATCGAATGTGCTATGTTCAGGATTACAGATTAGAGAGAGGGCTGAGGGCTGGCTCTCACTCCCTTGGACATTCAGCTCCATGAAAGCATCTGGGTTTCACAGGAGAACGTAGAGGTTGGGTTGGTTCAATTGAGGCTGGAGGCAACTAGTGGCGTATTGGTTTTCCATGAGGACACAGCACAGTGTGTGGCATGGAGGGGGACACTCATTCAGCATGGTCTGACTGATTGAATGATGAGGACCCTTACAGCATTTGCCTGACTCCAACTTTTCCATCCTGTGGGGAAGAGAGACCTTGTGTTTCCAATACCCACGTCTCCCTTCAAAGAAGCCCCCACTCCAAGACTCCTAGAGTGGAGTCTTGCTACATTGTGCAGCCAAAGGGGACTTCCTCCCAGAAACCTTCTTAGATCTGTGCAGGCACAGGAAACAACTCCCAGAAGTGCCCGCCCCAATTTCCTTCCTGTTGGGAGTCTGGGAAGAGAGCAGCTCTCTGCCTCCGCTGCCAGGTGCCCTGAGGTTTTGATGAGTCCAGGTTCCTCACCCGAAAGTCAAGTTCCCTCTGTATAGCTAAGGCTTCTTTTATCTTCCTGTCTCTGCCTCTCCTGTTTACCTGCACTGTTCTTTATGGGACACTCCATGCCATTTCCTTATCTCTATCTGTCTGTCTGTCTATCTATCTATCATCTATCTATCTATCTATCTATCTATCTATCTATCTATCTATCTATCTATCTATCCATCTACCTACCTGTCCATCCATCCGTCTGTCTATCCATCCATCCATCCATCTATCTCATCTATCTATCTATCTATCTATCTATCTATCTATCTATCTATCCATCCATCCATCCATCCATCCATCCATCCACCCACCCACCCACCCACCCACCCACCCATCCACCTACCTGTCCGTCTATCTGTCTGTCTATCTATCTATCCATCTATCTCAATCATCTATCATCTATCTGTCTGTCTGTGTGTCTGTCTATCTATCTATCTATCTATCTATCTATCTATCTACTACTCACCTATCATCTATCTCCTATTTATTTTCAATTACACTTAATTTATTTGTGTGTGAGTGTGTACATTCATGCCACTTGTGTGGAAGTTGGGGGGCAACTTAAGGGGGTTGGTTCTCTCATTCCATTATGTGGGTCTGAGGACTGAATTCAGGTTGTCAGGCTTGGTGGCATGCCTTTACCCTCTGAACCATAACCATCTTGCTGGCCTTATTCATTTACTTGTGTATACCCATTCATATATGTTTGTGTACATGTATGCATGTATGAAGAAGCCAGAGGTTGACAAGAATTCTTCCTCAGTAATTTATTTATTTTTATTTTCTTTTTAATTGAAAATAAATATTTTTCATACAACAAATTCTGATCATGGTTCCTCTACTCTTATATTCTCCCAGATCCTCCCTGCCCATCTCGCTCGATGGCTTCTCTCTCTTTCTCTCTCTCTCTACTTAGAAAACAAACAGGCAAAAACCAAACTAAACAAAACAAAAAACCCAGAATAGAACAAAACAGAGGGAGAAAATCTTGGAGAAAAACGTATGAGAAGCACATACATACATAGTCAGAGGCATACACACCCATAATACTCAAAATAAGAAACCATAACATATAAGAAAAAGACTAGTAAGGTTAAAAATAAATAAATAAATAAATGCCCACACAAAGCATTATGAGCAAAAAAAAAAAAAAAAAAAAAAAAAAAAAAATCTTCTAAAATATCATGAGTTGTATTTTAAGACAGGGTCTCTCTAAGTGGCCTTGGCTGGCCTGAAACTTGCTATGTAGACCAGGCTGGACTTGAACTCACAGACCCTCTGCCTCCTGAGTGCCGGGATTAAAAGTGTGCACCACAGTGCTCAGCACCACATTATTTTTGGAGTTGCTGCTGAATCCCCGGGACTGCCATTCCAAGGACATGCCGCCATGCTACGGGGATCAAACTCAGGTCCTCATGCTTGCACGGTGAGCACACCTGAGCCACCTACCACCCCAGCCTCTGTGCAACATGTATCTTGTGGGCTGGCAGCACAGCCTCACCCAAACCGAGCAGACTATACCTTTTAGCAAGATTCATTGAGGGTTTGCACACACTGTCACTTTGGGAAGCTCTGGCATAGTTCTCAGAGTCCCCTGGATTGGACCAAAATCATAGCTGCCCTCAGCTGACACCAGGAACGAAACAAGAAAGATGCCCTGGGCGTTTACCTTCCCAGGGACTTGAGAATGTGTGATCGTACCTTTGTGCATCCCCAGCCAGAGTAAAGGAGAGCAGTATTCTTAATGTGCCAACCAGCAGGTTCTCTTCTTTAATGCAGTCCGTATGCCTTGGGTGACCACCTCCTGGAATGCAAAAATGAGCCATTGCCACCACCTCCTCCTAGTAGCCTTTTCTCTGTAGCCAAGTTAATTCCAAATAGAAAGAACATCTGGAAATTCTATTTTGTTGCCTAATTTAAACCAGACTAGAGCCGATCTGCATAAAAGTTTATGAACTTTCTGGGGCCTCTCACACCTTATACTTCGCCATCTGCAGAAGCCAGCAATTTGCAGACTGGGAAAAAGAAGGACATAGGCATCCCTTTCTAGAGTTGGGGGAGGTTGTCCGTGGCTCTGTGTAATAGGGGCTGAGCTGGCTGGGAGGAGGGAAATGAGTGAAGCTCAGCGGCTTGCACACAAATAAACATGCCTGCAAGTTTAAAGGGCGTTTGGCTTGAAGCTGAGGTGGTAGAAAGGGTGTAGGGGATGAGGAGATGCTAGGTGAGGGAAGAAAAATGGGGTGCCAGCCAGTGAGAGCGTGGCCTGGGGAAATGAGGGCTGCACCAACAAGAATAAACTGGGAGATATTTTACAGCCGCAGGCAGTCCATCAGATTCAATAACTGAGGGCAGGAGAAGAGGTTAGCCTCGCTGTTGGCTGGGGACCTCAGACTAAAGAAAATGCGAAAGCAACCCGAAAGTGAGGGCTGAGAGACCTGGTCCTTGGTTAGTCTGGATGAAGAGGAAGGGCTGAAAAAATTGTGTGTGTGTGTGTGTGTGTGTGTGTGTAAGCCAATCATGGTGACTGTAATATTTATCTGGAACATAAACAGTGGCCAGATATGATGGTACACGTCTCGGTACCCAGGAGAGAAAGGCATGCCGATCTTAGTAAGTTCCAGGCTAGCCAGTGCTACATAGAGAGACCCTGTCTCAAAAAGTCAATAAATTAAAAAAAAAAAAAAAGTTCATTAGCCAAGGGCTGCCGTTAGCCAAATCAGTTCTGAAGACCAACAACAAAGGGGGAGGACTCACAGAAACTTATTTCAAGATTTACTGTAGAGATACAATAACTGAGAGAGAGTGGGGATGGGTGATGATGTGAGGAGGTGGGCATATCCGTGGTTTGAGCAGGAAGAAATCTATGCGGGGGAATCACACTCTTTCTTGGTCCATTTGAGTTGCTATTGCTATGACAAACATCACAGACTCCGTGGCTTATAAAGAAAATGACCTATAGCGGGGAGACTTTTCTCTGTCTTTTCTGGTCTCCCTGGACAGTTTTTGTCTCTGCCCATCAGGTCCCTGTAGCTGACTATGAAATAACCACTCTGAGGCTTAATATCAGTTGCAATTGTTTGGCCAATGACTTAGGCTTCTTACTGGCTAGCTCTCTCTTAAAATATCAACCCATCTCTATTAACCCGTGTATCATCTCCATCTCGTGGTTGTGGCTTACCGATGATGCCCTTGCATATTGCTTGCCCAGCAACTACATGGTGCCTCCTCCCCTCCTTCCTTCTCTATCTTTGTTCGGAATTCCCTCCTAGGTATATTCTGCTTGGCCATTGGCTGAAACAGCTTTATTCCTCAACCAATAAGAGAAACACATAGCCACAGCATACAGAAGGACATCCCATATCAATAGCCTTGGATGAGGGATGATATTCAGTTGGTAGAGTGCTGGCCTAGCAAGCACAAAGCCCTGATTTCAGTCTTAATGCACTTTAAGCCAGGTGTGGTTGCACACACCTGTAATCTTAGTGCTTGGGAAGCAGAAGCAGGAAGATCAGGAGTTTAAAGCCACCCTTGGCCATAGCAAGTTCCAGTCCAGTCTGAACTGTGTAAGACCTTGTCTCAAACACAAACAAAAACCATAGTAAGTTTTTATAGTCCTGCAGGCTAAGATGCATAGAGCCAAGACTTGGGCAGATCATGTCTGTGAAGGTCATAGGTAACTCCTTTTTACTGTGACCTCACATGATGAAAAGGAAGAAGCCGATCTCTGGGGACTCCTTTTAAAGGGCACAGCTGGGTGGTGGCGCATACTTTTAATCTTAGCACTCAGGGAGGCAGAGACAGGAGCATCTCTGTGAGTTTGAGGCCGGCCTGGCTACAGAGTGAGTTCCAGGACAGCCAGAGCTACACAGAGCAAAGAAACCCTGTCTCAAAAAACCACCCACCCACCCACCCACCCACCCAACCAACCCCTCAACCTCCCCCAAATCACACACATGCGCGCACACACACACACACACACACACACACACACACACACACACACACACACACCTCAAGTGCACTCATATAAACACATTGCAGAGGATGGAAGGAAGGAGAAACATACAGACCCCCAAAGGTCACAATTCTCAAGGGATGGAGGGAGGGACAGAGGAAGTTGCCGTATGTCCTGTCCTCCACCAGGAGGCCCCTGATCCCTATTTAAATTACTCAGTGAGTCTGATGCTCTGTAAGTCACACTGGTTTAATCAAATACAATTCTCATTAAAAAGATTAATGTGTGTGTGTGTGTGTGTGTGTGTGTGTGTGTGTGTGTGTGTATGTGTGCTCTCAGAGGCCAGAGAAAGGTGTCAAGGTCTATAAAGCTGGGGTTACAGGAAGTTGTGACATGGCCTACGTGGGTAGTAAGAAGTGACTTCAGGGCCTCTGCAAGAGCAGCAAGTGTTCTTTAAATGCTGCTGAACATCTCCCCAGCCTCCCCAGCCTTTTTTGTTTTTGTTTTGAGATAGTTTCAAATAGTCCAGGCTGGTCTTGAACTTGCTATGTAGTTAAGGATGACTTCGAACTCCTGATCCTCCTGTCTCTACCTTCTAACATCACAGGTGTGCACCGGCACACCTGTTTTATGTGAAGTTGGAGATGTAACCCTGAGCTTTGTACGTGCCAGGCAAGCACTCTACCACTGAGCCATACCCCCAGTCTCTCAGTTAACTTTAAGAGATTTTTTTCTATTTTAAATTATGTGTAAGCACATTTGCCCACGTGTGGATATGTGCACGTGAGTGTTTGGTGTCTGCAGAGACCAGAAGAAAGTGTAAGATCCTCAGGAGCTGGAGTTAATGGGATTGTGAGCCACCATGTGTGTGCGCCAGGAGCTGAACTCAGGTCCTCTGAAAGAGCGGGGAGCACTCTTTAAATGCTGAACATCTCTCCAGCCCCTCAGTACACTTTTTGAAATGGCAGATGCAAAGGGTGGATTTATGCCCCCCCCACTTAGAAGATGGATCCCGAGGACCACTGACTGTTCTCTCAATGAGATCTTGTTTGCATCCTTGAAGTAGTAAGAGATCATTGGTAGATTAGAGTAGGCGTGTCAGACCCGGTGGTGGCGGCCTATGTCACTACAGTGGGCCACGGGAGGAGCATATGCACCCTGACTCTTCCCTGTGCATCAATCTCTTGCCCCTGTACCATCTCCAACCCCTCTCTCCTAGGTCCTCCTGTCCTGATTCCCCATCAGTGTTCAGATGGGCTGTTTAGAAGTCCACAATGAGTGGATATGGAGGCATCTCTGCCCAGCCTTTGTCTGGAACAAACAAACAAACAAAGAAAACACAAAGCAACAATAACAAAAAACACCAAAGAAGAAAAGAAACTCAGCTTGGAAATAACCATGTATACAAGAAATACCCTTGGGATGTAATGGGAGTGATGATGGCCTCTAAACAGAACATGCTCATTTGTCCTCTCTCTCTCTCTCTCTCCCTCTCTCTCTCTCTCTCTCTCTCACACACACACACACACACACACTTCCTTACAGAAAACAGAACTGATAAAGAAGGAAAATCGCTGCCACTTCCCCCTAATTTCTCAGTGACCCCTCTGTGGTCTCTGTGATGGGAGGCTTCATCATGAAACTTGATTAAGCTTACAAAACGCTAGGAAATAAAGCCAGAGTCATGAAGAACTAAACTTGCCAAAATACATGGACAAGTGGATTCCTGATGCCTCAGAGGTCACAAGGACACAGATATATTAGTTTGACTCAGGCAGGGGCAGTGAGCTGATTCTACTTGGCCACTTGCAAGGCGCCAATTCCTGTTGGGTTAAATTCTGACTGTACTGAGGGACCATGGAAAAGTTGCTTAACCCGTCTGAGCTTCTCTTGCCTATAAAAATAGGAGTCCTGGCTCGGTGGCTGTAGCTCGCTTGCTCTGTTTGCTGTGAGGTCCTGGGATTTGCTTTACTAAGATTGTTTCCCCTAGAGATGTTTTCAGCTAGAGATGGAGAACAGGGTCAATCACTTTAGCATGTAACAAGCCTTTTGGTCAAGGAACTAATCCCGACTTCCCACTGGTATTTTTCTTGTTGACTCTTTCCTCTGTGGAGACGCACTGGAAGGAGAGGACAGCTACCCCGTTCTGTTCCTGCTCTTTAATTTAATTACTTTGTGTTTATGGGTGTATAGGCGGCATGTATGTCTGTGTACCACGAGTGTGCAGTGCCGGAAGAGGCCAGAAGAGGGTGCCAGATCCCCTACAACTGGCTTTACAAACAGTTGTGAGCTGCCATGCAGGTGCTGAGGATCGAACCCAGGTCTTCCGGAAGAGCAGCCAGTGCACCTAACAGTTCAGCCACTACTCTAGCTTCTACCCTTTGTTACTGATGCCAGCATCTGGGCTAGTGATGTATCTGGATCTCTGACTGCTCCTCAAGATCCTGTTTGGAAATTCGTTCTGATTCTTTGTATTCCTACATCTTTTTTAGGTTGTTTTTTATTGACTTTGAGACAGGATCTTTACAAGGTAGCCTAGGCTGTCCTTAGACTTGTGGATGTGTTGCTGTCTCAGTCTCCTGAGTACCTGAATACTGTGTACACCATGCACAGCTTCCTACATCATTTTTTTTTAATTGGGACAGATGGAAGCTTTTCTGGTTAAGAGAGTCATTCTGCCTCTAGCTACACATACTCCGCACTTTCTGCTCCTGCACAATCACAGAAGAGACAAAAACCAGAAATAGCAGCCATGAAGTAAATATTCGTGCTCTATTGTTCTATAGCCTCAATAACTACCACTGCAAAAACAGATGTAACTAATTAGTTACTATAGTTTCTCTAGTCCCAGAGGATCAGACACCCTCTTCTCACCTCTGTGGGCACTACAAGCAAATGGTGCATTGACATAAATTCGGGCAAAGCACCCACACACATAACAACAACAAAAAAATTTAAGAACCCAGCTTAACACATTCTTTGCTGAATCTAATTTGGAAGATGGCAGCCATGCCTGTACCGCATGCCTCAGTGATTTAGGGTGCTGAAAACAGAGACTCTTGCATATTTTCTTTTTATCCTCATTGATACTTACATGGGGATAAACATTCATGGTCCCTACGGAAAGACAGAAAGAGAACACCACGGGGACGGCGATAAGGGGCCAGTGAGATGGCTCAGCAGGGAAAGGTAGGTGCCACCAAACCTAACAACCCGAGTCTGATGCCAGGACCCTCACCATAGAAAAGAACCAATGTCCACAAGTTGTCCCCTGACTTTTACATGTACATGGTGGTACCTGTACCCCTTCAGTGCTGGGATTCCAACACACGTTATACCTGGCATTTTATGTGAGATCTAGGGATTAAACTGAGGTCCTCATGCTTATGTGACAAACATTTACTCACTGAGCCGCCTCCGCACGCAGTACCTGTAGCCTTTCTTGCACTTAGTACTGGGCAAGCCATGAAGTAGGGCCTTCAGCCTCAAGCGAAGGGATGAGGTTCTTACAGTGATCATTCTTTCTCCTAACGGTGCTATAGTTTTTAAACTGCTCTGTGTTTCCAGTAGCCATTAGCTCAGGTACAGGTTGGGCAAGGAGGGACTTAACAAGAAGAGATTTTGTGAATTGACTTGCCCCAATGAGAAAGTAACTGGAAAGAGTTTCGGATAAATGCATGTTTTCATAAGTCTCTGCTGACGGGGCTCCGTCCACATTAGGGCTCTAGTCAAGGCAAGAGCGAGTCCGTCTGCATTTTTATTGCAAATTAGAAAATGATACTTGAAGAAATCACATGTCAGGCTTCTAGATTCAGCCTCCGGCTCTGGAAGCAGAAATGGGAGGGAAAGCTCTCAAACTAACTCAAGGGGAAAATGAGGCTGTGTGCAGAGTTGGCACTGGTCCTCAGTCACCCAGCTTCAAAAAGGGACAGAGATCACAGGCTCTGGCTGCTGCCACACATGCAGCGGGACATTGCTCCCAAGCGGTACCTTTTTGAACACCCTAATTTAAGTTGCCTTTTCCTGCCAGGCTCAGGAAAGGGTTACGAGGCACCCCAAAGATGGGGCTCTGGCTCTGTCTCCAGTGGGCTGGGAGCCAATAGGGGAATTGGTTTGAAAAATCAATGAGGGGCTGGGGGAAGGAGCTTAATGGGTAGAGGGCTTGTCTCACAATTACAGAGCCCTGGGTTCCATCACTAGCATGGGAGAAACTGGGCATCATGGTGCATGCCTGTAATCCCAGCACTGGGGAGGTGGAGGCAAGATGATCAAAGGTTCAAAGTCATCCTTGGCTACATCCAGCATTCAAGGTTTATTTGGGTGATGGCATTTGTTGCCAAGCCTGATTACCTCACTCCTCCAAGTTGTCCTCTGAGTTCCACATGCATCCTGTACAATAATTAAAATAAAAATGTTATTAAAAAGTTATAAAGTTTGTATATTGCTGGGGATGGAGACAAAGGTCAGTGGTTAAGAGCATGGGTTGCTCTCGCAGGGTACCTGGGTTCAATCCCCATCACCCACATGATGACTCATGACCTTTCATAACCCTAGTCCTGGGAGATCCAACAGGTATGCATATGGTGCATATACTTGTATGCATGTAAATATTTCCTACACATATCTTTTAAAAAAAAGTTTATATATTGCAAAATGAATAGAATGAGTCTTGATATAAACTGCATTTTCATTAATAATTCATATCAGACTTGACTTATTAACTGTAACAAATATACCATACTCGTCAAAACCAGGGAAAATTAGTGCCCCACAAAAGTGAGAGAGAAGTCAGGGATAGTGGAAGTCCCACAGGGAAACCATTTCCTGCGAAGCATGCTCAGTTAGTTGCAGGTCAAGCTGTCCCTGAAGCTTGTTGGGAGGTGTCACTTTTAGAGAAAGCAGTAAAGAGCAGACCCCTCTTGCGGTATTGAGGTGTAGATTCCCTTTTCCTATACAGTACACCGGGGCTCAGAGACTAAGTCCCTTGGCACTAGGGGATGGAGCAAGGATTCTGGTGTGGTTTCCCTATTCTTGTTAGCTTTGCACACTGGAACCCTTGCCAGCCATTTTGAAAACAATCCCCATCCCTTTCCCTTGTCCTCTTCCCCCTTGTCCACTCCAAACCCAAGTGGGACATGCACAGAAAAAATGAATGCAAATAAATAAATATATACATTTAGTATATTGGAAAAAAAACCTTCTTATATGTTTGTTTAAAAAAAAATAAAACCAGCAAAACATCAAACCCCTCGTGCCTTGAAGTGTTCATACAAGAGCAGACAGTGTTTAACAGACATGTAGGACATTCCCATAAAGTTATAAGCATACCTTCCAGAGATTGCTTTAGATAAACAGATACAAGTCATGCAGTTTTCCATGCAAGAGACAACTTGTTGTTTGGAAGCCAAATAGAGATTCCAAAATCGTGGGGCACCTGAAAAAGCTGAGGAGATCCTATCAGAGAAACCGAAACTTTGGCCAAGTCTCAGTCTCTTGCCCTGCAGTGTCCTCTGTGGCAATGCCTGGCGGTGGGCAAACTTGGGTGGGCAGCACAGTTGGGGAACAGTTCCTCCCACCCCTGTTTTTTCCCCTCAGTTCAAGGTCAAGGCCAGGAACAGTTTTGGACAGCTCGGCTCTGCCCACCTCTGCACACAACACCATCCAGCCAACATTTGAGCGTTTCTGGGCGGTAGCTGATGGGCAGGTGCCGTGCAATGGATCTGAAGAGCACAATGCAGCCTGACGGGTGAAGCAGATGTCCATGGGAATTTGGTAAGCATCCCATGGTGCTCAGTCATCTAGGCTCTGACCCTGCTCCTTGTTCTTGTTAGGGGGCAGATTGACCGTCTCCTGGCCTCAGTTTTATCATCTCTAAGGAGACAGTGGTATATATTTGTATAAAAAAGTCACCTGGAATACATTCCTTTTCTCACTGCTGCGACAAAATATCTGACTATGTTAGTTAGTTTTTTTTTTTTTTAATTATTTTGATAAAACTCTGTGACCAAGGCAACTTTTAGAATATGGGGCTTGCTTGGGATTACGGTTGGGAGGAATTAGAGTCTATGTTGGCAGAATGGAGGCATGATAACAGAAGTAGGAGACTATGAAACTAGAGTCCAAATTGATCAAAGACCTCAACGTAAATCCAGTTACACTGAACCTGATCGAAGAGAAAGTGGGAAGTAGCTTTGAATCCATGGGCACAGGAGACCATTTCCTAAATATAACACTATTATCACAGACACTGAGAGCAACAGTTAATAAATGGGACCCCCTGAAACTGAGAGGCTTCTTCTGCGAGGCAAAAGATAAGGTCAATAAGAGAAGACAGCAGCCTACAGAATGGGAAAAGATCTTCACCAACCCCACATCTGATAGAGGGCTGATCTCCAAAATACACGAAGAATTCAAGAAACTAGACGCAAAATTACCAAATATTCCAGTTAAAAAATAGGGTATAGATCTAAACAGAGAAGTCTCAACAGAAGAAACTCAAATGGCCAAAAGACATTTAAGGAAGTGCTCAACACCTTAGCCATTAGGGAAATGCAAGTCAAAATGACTCTGAGATACCATCTTACTCCTGTCAGAATGGCTAAGATCAAAAACACTGATGACAGTTTATGCTGGGGAGGATGTGGAGAAAGGGGAACTCTCCTCTACTGCTGGTGGGAGTGCAAACTTGTACAGTCATTTTGGAAATCAGTATGGTGCTTTCTCAGAAAATTGGGAATCTGTCTACCTCAAGATCCAGTAATACCCAAAGGATGCATAATTGCACCACTAGGACATTTGCTCAAGTATATTCATAGCAGCATTACTTTTAATAGTCAGAGCCTGGGAACAACCTAGATGCCCATCAACCAAAGAATGGGTAATAACATGTGGTACATTTACACAACAGAGTATTACTCACTGGGAAAAAAAAAAAAAAAAAAACAAGGCTATCTTGAAATTTGCAGACAAATGGATAGGACTAGGAAAAGACCATCCTGAGTGACGTAACTCAGACTCAGAAAGACGAACATGCTGTGGATCCACTCATACATATGTGGATATTAGATATAAAGCAAAGAGCAACCAGGCTACAGCCCCCAGCCCCCCAGAGAAGCTGGGGACCCTAAGAGGGACACACATGGAGGGCCCCAGAAGAGAAAATAGTTAACATCTTCTGGGTAAACTGGGAAGGGTGTAGAGGGGAGGGGATGGGGAATGGGAGCATGAGGAATCAAGAAGACTGAGTTGGCAGAGGGATGGAAGGGAGAGCAACGAAGGAGATATCTTATAGACGGGCTGTGATGGGGTTAGGGAGAAACCTGGTGCTAGAGAAATTCTCAGGAGTCCATAAGGATGACCCCAGATAAGACTCCTAGCAATAGTGCAGAGGGTGTCTCAACGGCCTTCCCCTTCAATCAGATTAGTGACTACCCTAATTGTCATCACAGGACCTACATGCAGTAACTGATGGAAGCAGATGCAACGGCCCATACACAAGCATTGGGCTGAGTTGAAGAGAGTAAGGAGGGATCATATGCATAAGGGGGAGTCAAGACCATGTTAGGGAAACCACAGAGACCTGACCTGAGCTAGTGGGAGCTCAGACTATGAACTGACAGCTGGGGAACCTGCATGGAACCAAACTAGACCCTTTGGATGTGGGTGACAGTTGTGTGGCTTGATCTGTTTTGGAGGGGCTGGCAGTGACATCAGGACCTACTCAGGTGCATTACCTGGCTCTTTGGAGCCCATCCACTATGGTGGGATACCTTGCTCTGCTTGATTCTGCCTCAGCTTGGTATGCCAGACTGCGTTGAGTCCTCAAGGAAGGCCTTACCCCCTCTGAGGGAGGTGGGGAGCAGGAGAAGGGGAGGGAGAGGGGACTGGGGTTGGTATGTAAAATGAAAAATAAATTTACAAAAAAGGATAGTGGGGGGGAAAACCCACCGTGAAGCTGAGAGAGCAACTCAAAATGGTATAAGTCTCAAAGCTTTCAAATCCTGCGCCCCCCCCCCAGTACTATTCATCCTCCAGCAAGTCTACACCTTCTTTCTGAGCCTTCCCAAGAGCACACCAACGGGGGACCTAGTGCTCAAATGATTCAACGAGGGACACTTTCATATAAACCATCACAACGGCCAAAGCAACTTCAGGAAGGAAGGGTTTGTTTGGCTCACAGTTTGAGGGTACAGTCCGTCATGGTTGAGAAGTTATGGCAGAGGGATTTGGAGCATGTGGTTACATAGCATCTGCAGTTAGGCTGCAGAGAGGGAAGAAGGATCGACACACAGCTTGTTTTCTCCTACTTTTGTTAGGTCAGGAACCCCAGCTCATGGGAAGGTGTAGTTCCATATGGGATGGGTCTTCCCAGCTCCGTTAACCACTGCTGTGGGTCTTCAGGCTTGCCTCCTGACCAGAGAGAGGGGGCCAATGGGGGCAAAGACCAGCCCTGCCACATCTTAGGTACAGTTAGTATAAAGCATGGGACTCTGCTTTTCTATTTTCAGAGAGAAAGAGAGAGAGAGAGAGAGAGAGAGAGAGAGAGAGAGAGAGAGAGAGAGAGAGAGGTCAAAGAGGCAGAATGCATGTTGGTGCCAGAGAACAACTCTTTATGATTCTTCTACCTTTCTTTTCCAGAGTGTCTTCCACTAGCTTGGCTGTCTAGTGAGCCCACATGCCAGCACAAGATTACAAGTGTGCATCACTGTGCTTTCTACGTGGGTTCTGGGGACCCGAACTCGGATCCTCAAGCTTGCACAGCAGCCACTTTATTGATGGCACCATCTCCCCAGTCCTAGAGCACTACTTTTCTAAAGGGGTTGCGTTTGAGCACTCCTTATTCTCTACACAGGTTCCAGAAAGCCAACAAGGCTGCAAACACCATTGCTCAAATCACTAAGTGAGTTCTGTATCTATGACAGTGTGTGTGTGTGTGTGGGGGGGGGGACACGGACAATGACATGATGGGGCTCAGTTGGTAGAATATCTACTTAGCATGTGTGAAGCCCTGGGCTCCATCCCCAGTACCACATAAGCATGACCTGGTGATGCAGGCCTGTATTCCCAGCACTCAGGAGGTAGGAGGTATAAAGATCCGAAGTTCAAGGTTATCCTTGGCTACGTAATGAGTATGACGCTAGCCTGGGCTACATGAGAGCACGTCTCACAACGAATCAAAACAAGGGAAAAGGAAATGCACATAGAATTGCATAAAATATGTACAGATATGTTTATGTGCTGATTTCTAAGTCCCTATAACGGGCACATTCGGGAGACTCATCCAGATCTGCTGTTTTTATGGAGAAAAATTTTTTAATAACAATTTCTACAACTCTTAGCAAACCTTCCAATTCAAGTGTTCCTCCTACAGTTTTACATGAAAGGAATGTTAATTAGGGGGTTCAACTTTGAGGGGAGAAATTGGCCGAACACCCGCTTATTGTGGAGAAAAGATAAGAGATGGTTGCCTGGTTGCCTCTGTGTTTCTCTCTCTTTCCCTCCCTCCCCTCGCCCCTCCCTTCCTCCCCCCTCCCTCTGCCCTTCTCTTTTTTATATTCTGTCTTGTTTTCTGAGTCAAGTTTCCCACAGTCCAGGCTGACCTGGAAGCCATTATATGGCCATGATGACCTTGAACTTCTGCCTCTCCTACCTCGACTCCCCAAATGCTGGGTTTGCAGACATGCATTACCACGCGTGGTTTATGCAGTGTCAAGGACAGAACTTAGGGCTTTGAGCATGCAAAGTAAGCAGTCTACCGGCTGAACCATATCCCCAGCTCATGGTATGTTTCTTGAGCTTGAAAATATAAAACGCCCCCTTTCATTTCCCAAAGCCCCTCATCCTCTGACTGAGCACCAGGGACCTCATCTCTTGACACATCTGCTTCTTGATGTGAAATCTCCCTTTCTCCCAGGCATAGCTGTGTGAAAAATCACCGTTTCCACTGCAGTTGTATAATTTCCTAAGATAAACAGCTAAGATGAATGCTAAGCAAGATTACATTCTGGTTCTACCTCACACAGCAAGACGAATGCACGCCTGGCCTGGAAGCCAGGATTTGTCGTTTGCAGACATCTTTGCTGACATTGACCATGGCAGCCCCCTTCTCTCTGTCCCTGGGTGTAGCATAGGACTCTCAGTCTGGGTGACTTGCTTCCCTGAACCATCATGCCCCATGCATGGTGTCAGAGAAGCAGCTTCATTTTGCATGCTTCAGACTTACATGGCAAAAAGCAAGAACATTCCTAGTGGCTTGAAGACAATGGAGATGATATTGTATGCTTCTCCAAGTCAACTGCCTTCCACAGTCTGGGGAGTGATCAAATGGGCAAGACAAATGTCGGTATTTGTACTTCTGTGTATATGTGTGCACAGGCCTGTTCCTGTGTGCCTGTGTGTTCCCGTCCATGTGTTTATGTGTATGTGCGTATGCATGTGATAGTTGGGGGACAACCTTGGGCACCATTTCTCAAGTGTTGTCCATTTGTTTTTCAAGACAGGGTCTCTCACTGGCCTGTAGGCTAGGCTGTCACCACACCTAGTTTTTTCCAGGAATCAAACACAGGTGCTAGCTTTTTTTTTTTTTTTTTTTCAGCTCAGGATTTTTAATGTTTTAACTACACTTATTGTTATTTAGTGCTTATGTGAGCCTCCATGCCAAAATATACATGTGGAGGAGTCAGTCTTTGTACTATTTGTGTCTAGGGAGGGATTTGAACTCATGTGATCAGGTTTAGAGGCAGGTGTCTTATCCATCTTGCTGGCCCAACCCTTTAAAGAAATTGCTGTATTTTTATTTTGTGTGTGTACATGTATCGAGGCAGAGAGCTCATGGGCCAGACACGCACGTGGAGGTCAGAAGACATTTTCGCCGGAGTTGATTCTCTCCTTGAAGCTCCCTGAAGTCCAACTCCAGTTTTTAGGCTTGGGGGCCGCCATCTTTACTCATCGAGCCTTCTCCTCCTCCCTCACTTTATTTTCTTAGCTATAAGACTATAAGAGTGAATCTCAAGAAACTACAACTTGGGGGAAACTTCCTATGGAATGTCAGGCTCTGTTTACCATAGGGCAAGTAGACCTCCTAAGATAACTGCAGTATAATTAGGTACTCAGGTGACATCAGGGAAAAGGAAAGTCAGTTTCCTCCATGTGAACCGTGAACCATCGCATGAGTGAGCAGAGCTTTCTGGGCTGGGACCATGTAGGCAAGCTTCTGTTGTTCGGTACCTTGTGATTTTTACTGCTTTGTGAGACGGCCAACTGAAGCACCCCCCCCCCCACATCCCCAAAGGCCACAATTATGAATAGCTCTCTGATAGGCCCACGGGTCTCCCACAGTGGCCTTATAAGGATGGCCTCTGAATAGGACGTCTTGGGGTGAGAGTCCATGGGCACTGAGGATGACTTTTCCCCTCCTGGGTCTTAACCTTTCATAGCGAGACCGACAACCAGGACAGTAGGAAATCGAAACAAGCTATGTTTAGCCAAACCTTACATACCATAATCTCTTTACCATGGTCAAGCAAGGCAGGAATGCTCAGACGGATCGTTCTGGCTCAAATCCATTCCAGAGGGGAGTGATTTACGACTTAACACCATTCTCGATTTTTCCCTGAGAGTAAAGTTAAATGACCCAAGAATAACATTAGTCTGCACCAGGCTGGGAGAGAATGGCCTTCTAAAGGGTGGTCTTGGGCTCAGCTTTTTACTCACAGCCTCAGACTCCCTCCAAAGTCCCAGCAAGCATCCAGGAGCAATGCTGCTTAAGAAGTTGACAGCATGGTGAGTTATGAGATGGGAGGGCGTCTGGCCCAGGAGTCGCCATTGTGTCTTCACCCATGCATCTTGACTTAACCCAAGCACATGAGACCCAGAGTAAGTCCTACCTTCCTTGGTGCTCCAGTCTTGCCTTACGGAACCGTCTAGAAAGACAGTAAAAGATTTAGAAGCTAGACTGGGCAGGTCAGTTCAGGCACAGGAACAAAACCAGCAATGGTGGGAGATGTCAAGGCTAAAATACATGAATGTAGGGCTGGGGTGATGGCTCCGTTAATGAAGAGGTTGCCCTCGATGAGGACCTGAGTTCTGATCCCCACCATTTACACACAGAAAGTTCAGGGATGCTTACATTGCTGGGGAGGCAGACAGAAAGATCCCTGGGCCTTGCTAGCCAGTTACTTTATCTGTCTAGATGAGCTTCAGATTCAGTGAGAGACACTGCCGCCACCCCAATTCCTGACTGCCCAAAAGGCAGGGGAGAGTGGTAAAGGAAGGCACAGCATAGGCCTCTGGACTCCCCAGGAGCACACAGTCATGCAAAACACACATCAGCCAAATGGATGTAAAAAATGGGCCCCTTAAAGCAGCCGAAGGTCCCCAATCGCCATCCAGTAAGGCTTTTGATGAGTGGGATGTTGAAGTTGCTCTAAGACAGATATCTTTTAAAACCGTGTGCAGAACACCTTTTGGGGCTCTTAGTTGCACAGTTTCTCAAGCAGGAGCTAGTTTGCCTTCAGCCATCTGAAACTGTCTGAGAGGTGGCATGGTGTCACAGAGTTCAGAAGATGTGGAAGATCTGGACTGACATCTCAGAGCAGTTTGTGGGCAGCCCAGGGGGAACTGATGCTCCTAGGGAGAGTAGGGCTCACCCTGACCTGCCTAAGCCCCTCCACCTTTAGGATGGAATGAACTCTGCTAAACATTTTTTCCTTGCTGAGCAGCTAAAAAAAAATGCAACTTCAGTTCTCTATTGTTTCTTTTTTAAGACAGGATCTCCTCCCGGCTGATCCTGATTGCTATGTAGTCTATGCTGGCCTGGAACCCACAGACATGTGACTGCTTCTGCCTTCTGAGTGCTGGGATTAAGAGTGTGTGCCTTCACCACCACACCTGGCTCATTTTCTCAGCTTTTAAGAGCAGCTAAGTGCTGGGGAAATGGCCCAGTTAGTGAGTGCTTGGCATGCAAGCATGACCATCTGAGTTCATTCCTAAGGACCCACATTAAAAGCAAGCAGGCAAGCAAGCAAGCGACAAAATAGCAAAAACGGATGAGTGATGGAGTATGCTTGTGATCCCAGCATTTGAGGAAGCAGAGATAGGTAGATTCCCTAGGGTTCAATAGCTAGCCAGTCTAGCCAAAATGGTAAGTTCCAGGACGGTGAGAGACCCTCAAAAACCAAGATGGATTGGCTGGAGAAGGACATTTGCAGTTGACCTCTAGCCTCTAAGTTTGCATACACCTGTATACACACTTGAACATGCACACATTGTGATTGACAGGGTTTCTCTCCTACATTTCCTTAGGGCTAAAGTTCTTTGTCTCATGGCAGCACAGTCCTTACATGGGCCTGGTGGGGTGGGTCTGTGCCGAAATACACTTACTTGCCTAGAGTCCTCCACCAACTTTGATGGGAAGCAAGTTGGCACAGATGAGAGGAGACAGTGGCAGCTCTTTGTTAATCTGAAAGGGACCAGTGTGGCTCTTCTTTGCTTTCCCATGGTAGGCAAAGCAGCATAGTTAAGTCAGAGCCAGATGGGGTACCCTGCGCAGCTGGAACCCTGAGGAGCTGGCCTTCCATTAAAAAGCAAACCCTCCATTTGTGCTCAGCATGACCAGAGTCCTGGATCAGATCCCCAGTCCCCAAACCAAACTAACCAAACAAAGCCATGAGATCTATCTAGTGGGTTCTTTATATATCATTTCAGGGATTTGTCCTTTAAAATGTTTAAAAACTGTAGCTCAAGGGAGTTGGTAACATAGCTCACCAGTTAAGAGGACCCAAGTTCAGTGCCCAGCACCCATAATGGATGGCTTGCAACTGCCTGTAACTCTAGCTCCAGATGATCTGACTACTTCTTTTAGTCTCTGAAGGCACCAGAGTTCACTTGTGCGTGCATACACCCATACACAGAGTTAAAAATAAAACAGATTAAAAACCTAAGAGCCGTGGGTCAAGGCATCACCCGAATCTTTAATGCAGCCCTTTGCGAGACTTTAGCAGAGGAAATAAAGAAAGAGGAGTCACTAAGAACAAAGTCAGGAAGGCACACAACCCTCGTGTCAATTACGATAATAAAATGAATACTGCTGAAGTTAATGAGACTGCCCAGGGTTTTTAATCAGTCAAAAAACATTTTCGCAGTGATCAGAGTCTTACCCATGTTAGGCAAGTGTTTTACCACTGGGCTGTACCCTTAGTCCTGTAATTGATGTGTGACATGCGTGTGTTTGGTCATATGTGTAGGTGCATGGGAACACGTGGGTAACTTGTGGAGGCCAGAAGACAATTTTGGTCTCCACATTTTTCTTTTTAATCTGGGGTATCTACTTTCTTTTTCTTTTTAATCTGGGGTATCTTGCTGGCCTGAAGCTCATCAGGTACATTAAGCTGGCAGGGATGCACCTGCCCACCTCTGCCCCTGCCTTCCCTGTGCTGAGATTACAAGCACTTGGCACCATCCAGCTTTTATGTACCGGTCCTGGGTGGGGGGGTGAGGGATAGAACTCAGGTCTTCAAGCCTGCTTGAGCAGCACTTTCGTGATGAAGCAAGCTCCCCCACCCTTTATTCAGAAACCCCCTCTGGTGGGAACATTAAAACTGGCTGTGGGAACCTTTGAGTTCTTTGATCAACGGGCTGCACGTGGCAAAAAAAAAAAAAAAAAAAAGTCTTTTCAGAGTTTAGGTAAAATTTCTGTCTTCCCTGTTGGCTTAGCTCATCCAGAATGACACTCTGGTCATTAAAAACATCATTTAAATTAATTTCCTGACCACTAGAGTAGGGCTCCCTGGAATTTGAGCTATGTGTGTTGCCTGGTCCATGTTAGGGCCGAGGCAACTGGGCCAGGCGTGGCCAAGGATGCAAAGAGGTAGTGGTTAATTCGGGGGTCAAGTGTTTAAACATCTGGCGCCTGTATTCTGCTCGCTTCGGTCCCCTTACCTCGGTTCCGACAGAGGGAGCAGGGAGCTCCTCCCCTCCCCCGCCCTGTTTCCAGCTGCGTTGCCTAGAGCTCCGTCCCTCAGCTTCTCAGAGGCACAAGCCCAAGGGGGAACTTGCGTGAGCTGCAGTTTGTACCACCCTGTGGTGACTTCGTGCTATGACATATGCCCCCTCAGCTAGCCTTGTTTCCCTTATTTCTACAGCTAGCTTCCACGGGCCACATTTTAGCTCTGCCACCCTCTCTAGACATTTTGGAGGCGTTTGGTCAATCCCCAAGGTGGGTTTCTATGTCTTGAAGGAACGAGCCCCTCCCCACCCCCCAATCACCCGTGCCGGACCCTCATTGTCTCTAAGGTCCCTCAAAAGCCTTTTTAATATTAACCAGGATAAGAGCAAGCCAGAACGAGGGGCTGCAGGGATGGCTCAGTGGGTATGAGCACATGCTGTGTGATTGTGAGGACCTGAATTCAGATCTCCAGGATGTATGTAAAGAGTTGGGTGCGGCTATGCAGGTGCCTGTAACCTCAGCTCTATGATGGAAGACCACTGGGGCTTGCTGGCTGTCAGCCTAGATCTAGGTTCTGTGAGATACTCTGTCTCAGGGGTATAAGGAGGAGATACAGCAGGACTCCATAGCTGTCCTCTGGTGTCTGCATTCACCCACCCACATACACATAAAACACACACACACACACACACACACACACACACACACACACACACACCAATACACGCATAAATAAATCCCTCAAAGATCCAAGTGAGCTCTAGACTAAGCCAAGGGCAGCACCCCATGTTCAATGCCCACGAGGTGCTGGTGCTGAGAAAGGGAAGTGGATGGGCTCCGGTGTCCACAGAAGCGTTCCAGTGCTTTTATTTTCCCTGGCCCCACAGATCTCCCAAAAGCTCTTTTTCCACAGCACGCCCCCACCCCCCCAATTTTATACATAGCAGATGGTGTTCAAACAAGTCAAGGAGCAGAAGCTGCAAAAGGCTTAAAGGAGAGAAAAAAAAAAAAAGACAGTGAAACTCATATATTTCTTCAAACGATAAGATGAACTGCAGATGTGTTTGAAGACTGGTGTTGGTGCCGCCTGCGATTCCAGCCCCACTTAAAAGAAGAGTCCGCTTATGTTTGGCGTTGGACAAGCCCGGTAGCTGTCACGGCATGATTTACGGAGGTTGATGGTGAGATTTTATGTTACTGGGGACCTGGCAATGAAAACCCCATCCCTTCTGCCCGCAGGCGTCATCTCCCCGAGTCCCTGGTGGAATTGAGGGGTGAAGTTGGCACTGCACAGCTCGCCTGTGTTCCTCTGCCTTCCCTTCCATCCGGGACACCTGAACTGACCCCTCCGTGGGGCTCCTGGTCTTTGGAAGTGTCCTATTCTTACCTGACACCTGCAGTCAGATTACTCTCAAATTAAGCTTGACAAAGTCGCTAAAGGCGAAACAGTTGTGTGTCAGAATCCAGCTGCATATAGAAAACAGCTGCTCAGGCTTTCTTTGCTTTTTGTTTTTTCAAGAAAAGAATCTCCACAGAGCATTTAAAATGTGAACGTAAAGGTTATCGTAGAAAGGCCAGCAGAGGCCTGTGTGTAGCACAGTACCGGGTAGCTAAGGCTCTAGTAAAATCTGCTTTGGGGGTGACTTGTTACTCAGTCATAAATATTTATTACCAACTGAAAATCAGGGACCCAAGACCTTCTCTGAGTGTAGATTCCCCTTTCTGCCTCTGCTTCCAAGGCCCTTTCTTTTCTACATTTATTTGTTTATGCTTATTTATCTATTTGTGGTGTGTGTGTTCACATGCATGAACTAGCCGCTGTGCACGTATGTGTGAGGTCAGAGGGAATCTGAAGGAGTTGGATGTTTCCTTCACAGTGCTGGTCTGGGAATGAAACTCAGGTCATGAGGCTTGGCAACAAGCAACTCCTCGGCCCCAAGGCTGTTTATGTGTTTTTGAGACCCCCCGCCCCATGATTATTTTCTTTTTTGAGACAGGTTTTCTTTGTGTAGCCTTGGCTGTCCTAGAACTGGCTCTGTAACTCAGGCTGGCTTTCAGCACACAGAGATCCACCTGAGTGCTGGATTAAAGGTACCAGCCACTACAGTGGGGTGCCCAAGGCTGATTTTAAGGAAGCTGAAGCATTATATCCATGCTTATTCTCAGGCACAACTAACAGGGACAGCTGTGAACTCAAATACCTACTTATTAGAACAGGGCCTGTCCCCCAGGTGGCCGTGGAATGGGTTTTGAGCACAGGCAGAGGCAGAGGAGCCCCCAATTCTCTGGCTGCAGGAGCTGAAATGCGTGCATCCTTTGAAGTTACCACAACTCAGGTGCCAGCCTCTTCAGGCAGCCTCAGAGGAGGAAGTCATTCGTTTTCAAGTAAGGGAGGAAATTCCTTGGGATCTGGATGTTTCCATTAAGCAAATCCTTGAAAAGTTGTTTTCTAGAGGACAAGGGGTGGGAGAGGGTTGCTGGAGTTCAGCATGGAAGACTTAGGTCAGGTGGGAGGCCGCATGTTAGGGACTAATAAGAACCCAAGGAGGGAGCTTTCAAATCAGTGTTGCTGAGGTAACTCCCTGGGCAAGATCTTGTAGTTGCTGTGTACCTCAAGGACCTGGCTTCTATCTGGAATCAATGAACCCTGCCTCACACTCAGGGTGAGATAGAATCAGAGCTACTGTGGATAACCAGTGCAGAAGCAGAAGTAAAGAGAGACCCTGCCTCAAAAACAAAGCAGAAGGAAAAGCTGCTCCTGAAAAGCCATTCTTTGACCTCTACACATGATGCGTGGCACGTGCCCACCCCTCAAAATAAATCAACAAAACTGAAGCATTTATCTAATTATTCTTTATCAACAAAAAAATCAGGAGTCATATATGGGGTAGGAAACTGATAATGAGAGAAACTTTGGAGAAGCCACCAGTGATCTCCTGCCTCTTCCACTCCTCCATCCAAAAGGGCTGAGATCCTCTCTCAGTCACGCCTTACTACTTCCTGTCTCTCTATCTGTCCTCAGTCTAAAACCTCTTTGGTTAATTTTGGTCAGCTACTGGTTAGCTCTGCCCTCTGACTCAGAGCACACTTTACTGTCAGAATGCAATCAAAATATCACACAACATAAAATAATCTGTTAAAAATCACGCCTCTGTTTAGAGGCAGGAGGACGGGAAGCAGGACTTCCCAGAATCTGGCCTGTTTTCATGTGAACACAGCCACAGCTCTTGGCTTTTCACCTTGATCACGTTTGCTGGGAAAGAAGGAGCCACAAAAATCCAAGCTGGAATGGTCCCCTGGGCTCTTAGTCCTCCTCTCCCCCACATTTACACAAAACTCCATTGAGAAGCTCCCACAGCCACGGGATTCCTGCTTAAAGGTTTCCGGTTATGTGGTAGCACATGCTGTGTTTTTACTTCGATTTCTCATGTGTGTCTGTTTTTACTACGGTGCGTCTCAAAACAGGGTCTCAAGCAGCCCAGGCTGGCTTTCAATCAATTATACAGCTGAACTTCTGACGCTCATGGCTTCATTTCTGAAGCGTCAGCATGAGAGGCGTATTCAGTGAGCTGTGGATGGAACGCACGACTTTGCGCATGCTGGGTAAGCACCCTATTGTCGGAGACTCGCCTCTAGCTCTTATTTACGCGTAGTCCTCTTTCCTCTGTGCGGAATTCCCTACTGTATAACTGAAAGTGGTGCTTGCATCCAGCGCGGGGAGGTGAAACCCTCTTGTGTCTACAATTGACCAGTCAGGCCACCGCCTCTCTGCTTCCCTTCTCTTGTGTGGACTGGGCTTTTTTCTCTGAGCCTCAGTCAAAGACCGTTTGACTTTGCAGGATGATTGAAACGATCAAACCTTACTGGCGACCGTGCACTGGCTCCATGCCTGCTGCCCAGAAGGTACTTAATAAACAGTGAGTTTCCTGCCACCCACCTGCAGGGAGAGCCAAGTGAAAGGAAACACACATTAAGGCTGGTGGGATGTATATGACTAGATTGGGGTGTTGCATCATAGCAGCCACAAACCCATCCTTACATGGTGCTTGCATAAGGTTAGTCTCAATTGTCAGCTGGCATGATCTAGAATCACCCATGAGCTAAGCATCTGCGTGAGACCTTATCTAGATTAGGTAAGTCTTGAGGCCTGCCTGGGAGGGGTTTTCTTGAGTAGCTTAGTTAAAGTGGGAAGGCCCATCCTACATTTGTGTGGCACTTTTCTGGCTGTAGAGACCCCCAGGGAAAAGGTTTTTGCCTTCTTGTCTTCGTCTCTTTCTGGTGAATGCTGCTGCTGTAGCTGTTGACATCACCACTTTCCTCCCCCAACACCAGAACGAAGTTTCTTTGGACTTCTTACCTGGACTGAAGACCAGTGTGTATCCAAGAATCCCTCTTGCTTTTGGTACCAGATTGGGATGACCGAGGCATGCACCTTCGTGGACTGGGCAGCTACTGTATTCTTACTCTCTACAATGTGCAGACAGCCATTGCTGGACTAGTTGGCCTTTATTGCATAAGCCAATTGAATAAAGTCCTTTTAATATGCATTCTTTTTTTTTTGTTTGGTTTGTTTATTCCTCTGGAGAAGCCCGACTAATACATACACATCTCAAATAGCAGCCTCACCCCCCCCCCCCCGCAGGATCCCATTCCCACAGCCTGGCTGGACGCACATTGGCCCTCTTGCCTCCTTTTCCTGCTTAGGTTGAACGAATCCCAGCCAAGTTCCAGCCCTCACAAGGCTCCCATTGCTTCACCAAGTCAGATTTTGTTGGGATTGTTACTTTAGGTAGTGTCACACAACACCTCACCCACCCTCA
The DNA here is from genome assembly GCF_943737965.1 of Phodopus roborovskii. Taxonomy (NCBI): domain Eukaryota; kingdom Metazoa; phylum Chordata; class Mammalia; order Rodentia; family Cricetidae; genus Phodopus; species Phodopus roborovskii. The sequence goes on from NW_026126585.1 coordinate 6,444,101, forward strand.
ACTCTGGTCCATGACCTTCATCCGGTCACTCACGGGTTGCTTTGGTTGACACGTAGGCCATGGTCAATGCTGTTTGTTGAATGGATAAATGACAGAGACCTGAGTGTCCTAGGAGTTCTTGCAGAGCCATATTGGTCTCCATCTCCTTCCATAGTGTGCCCTTCTTGAGCATCAGTCGCCTGCTTTGAACTGAGTGCTCCAGTACATGTCCTGGCCAATTGTGCTGGATGCTCAGTGGGAGGTGGTCTCTATTCTGGTGTACTTCTCACTCATGGTGGTAATTTGGGAGAAGGGAAAGGAACTGAATCACCATGGTTTACCCAGGGACAGCTGCTCTCCAGTTCTGCCATCCCTACGGGGCAGGGAGGGTTTGAATTCAAGCTGGGCCAGAGGAATGAAAAGTTTTCTCTGAAGAAGATGCAAGCTCTAGAAATGTATGGTATGCCTAAGGAAAAGCTAAATCAAGAGTAAGTGGTGAGTGTGATGGTTAGCTAGATTGGATTAATGGACCGGTAAAGCACGCAGCTGGGTGTGTCTGTGATGAAGTCTCTAGATCATGAGGAGTCTGATCTAATGAGTGGCTTACTGTCCTGAAGGGTTCATGATATAATGGCATTATTGGGACATGGTGAAAGGTCAGAGGTGGGGCCAGGTTGGAAGAAGTAGGTCACTGGGGAGCTTATCCTTGGAGGGTGTATTTGTCCTGTTGACTTCCTGTATCCCTTTTACTCTGCTTCCTGTCCCACCACGATGTGAGCCCTCCTTCTCTGACATCTCCCTGTTATCATAGCCTGAAACAACGAGACATAACAAACATTTCTTTCTTTAAGATATTTCTTTTCCCCTTGGGTGTTTACTTGCAGTGACTCAAAACCCTGACTAGTAGAGTTGGTTCATCAATAACTTCTGCTCTGCCCCGAAATGGGCTCCTTGCTTATCTAGGGAGGGACGTCTATCCCTTTTGGGGTGGTTGGCATCCATGTGTGGAGAAGGAAGAATTGGAATGCCAAGCTCCTGACTATACCATTGATGATTGACCAACTGAACCAAGCTATTGGGGATAGGGGGTGGGACTAACTCTTCCCAGTGATATCTCTGAGAGGACAGTAATGATGGTAATGGAGATGATGGCGGCAATAATGGTAGTTGTACTTGACACAAGCTAGAGTCATCAGGGAGGAAGGAGCCTCAATTGAGGAAATGCCTCTACGAGATCCAGCTGTAAGGCATTTTCTCAATTACTGATCAGTCAAAGGGTCCAGCCCATGGTGGATGGTGCTATCCCTGGGTTAGTGGTCCTGGGTTCTATAAGAAAGCAGGCTGAGCAAGCCAGGGGAAGCAAGCTAGTAAGCAGCATCCATCCATGGCCTCTGCATCAGCTCCTGCCTCTGGGATCTTGCCATGTTTGAGTTCCGGTCCTGACTTCCTTCAGTGGTGAACAGCAATGTGGAAGTGTCAGAAAAATAAACCCTTCCCACACCTACTTGCGTTTTGGTCATGGTGTTTCATCACAGCAATAGAAACCTACCTAAGACAGTAGTGATTGGTGATGGTGGTGATGATGATATCCAGTAGCTAACCTGTCTTGTAGAGCTACAGTTTTACTGTAATGAAACTAGTTATGCAGTTACTAGTAACTAGTTGCTAGCAACTAGTAAAGCACACCGTTGGGTATGTCTGTGATGATGTTTCCAGAGATGTGTGGTGACCATCACATACTTTGCAAATGTATATGAATTTGTCATCACTTCAGCTTGAGACTCAGACTACACAGATAACGGTTCCTGATGTCTCTGTAATGAAGTAGGAGGAAGATCCAGAAGGAGCACACTCCACCAAGATGTTCTTTGTCCTTTTTGGATCCCAGGCCTTCCCTGAAACAGGGTCCTAGTGAAAGACCAAGGCCTGCATCGAGGCTGCTGTAACCATTCAGCCACTAGAAGCCAAATCATGGCACTATGAGGTTCTACTCCAATGACATGATAGGTAGGTAGTTATGGGCTTTGTGTCTTGATCAGGAATATTCCATGTGAAATACTGTTTGGGCTTGGCTTGCTGATGTCAGCAATGCAATCATTATTTAATTGATTAATAGGCACGGATGACTAGTAATTAAGGTATTATCTGTTAGCTGGGGAAAAGAAAATCTCACAAAACCGGCCACTGTTATTAGCTTATTGATGGAAGGGTGGCCTTGCTTCTGGGGATCATAAGAGTCTAGTGTCCCTTTGCAGTGTGAGTTATAAAGAAAATAAATGACACCCATTAACATATTCCTTGGAACTCACGATCACCCTTTTTGCCGCTGTGAAAAGTGAGCTTTGTGAACATGAAATTAGGCCTTAGTCTCTGATCTGAAGGTGACCTGTCTGGGAGGGAGCCTTCCTGGAGGTCAGCATAGGTAGTCTAAGTAAGCAGTCTTCACCGTCTATGGCCCTGGGCTTCTGCTTCCTCCTTCCCTCTTTGACTGCTGAAAACTTTCCTCTGTGGCTAACACCAAGGAACAATGTAACATGTAACTTCTAATTAAACTTTTCAATATGTGGCAAAATTGTACTGAATGAATAAGTAAAGGCTGCATAAAGGAAGCCTATTAGCCAAGTGAATATACTCTTTTAAGTCAAATTTCTATACCACTTTTGTATTATCTCCCATCAGAAGAGAACGTGCAATTACCAATTTTATCTTATCTGGGATTACTATGAAAAAGTAGTAAAGGAAACTTCATTCCAGGAGCCATAATGTGATTTTTGATTAATAGGGTCTCTTATGTGACAAGAATATTTCTCTCAGGCAAAGTATGCGTTTGGCTTTCTGTGTGAACTGGCTTGGAAGCAACATCTCAGAGGAATGATTGCTCAATAATTGAACATATGTGTCTACATAGAGGTCAGATCTTCAAGGCACTCCAAAGTATGAGGAAGGCAGGTATTCTAGTCAACATTGACTGCTAACCTGACAACCTAAAATCACACTCAGATGAGTGTTTGCCTTTATCGGGTTTGTCTGTGGGGGGTTGCCTTGATTGTTAGTTGCTGTAGAAGGGTCCAGGCAACTACAAAGAGCATCATTCCATGGGCAGGTGGTCCTGGGCTATGTAAGAAAGCTAGATAAGCACTATCCTGGGAGCAAGCCTCCAAGCAGCATTCTTCCATGGTTTTTACTTCAAGTTCCTGCCTTGACTCCCCTCAGTGATAAACTATGATCTGGAAGTGTGCATCATATAAATCCTTTTTTCTAGTAAGTTGCCTTTGGTCAGAATATTCTATTGCAACAGCATAAAGGGGACTAGAACAGCAGGGAAAGTTTTGCTGGGCTGCATAGATACCGGTTTAAAAAAAGCCAAACACACTGGATCAGCCAGAAAACTGGGAGGTTCTTGAATGATTCTGTTTGGAATTATCACCTTCCCCAACTGTGCAAGAATCCTTACCTATCAGCTAGGAAACAAAGACGCAACCTTCCAAAGGACTGTATTAGTTAGCTTACTGTTGCTGTGACAAAATACCCGAAAGAAAGAATTAACTCAAGGAAAGAAAGATTGATTTTTGGCTCATGATTTCGGAGGTCTCACTTCATATTCCCAAGGCTCTATCATGTCTGGGCTGTGGTGAGGTGGGTTGTCATAGCAAGGAGAGTGTTGTGGAACAAAGCTGCTCACCTCCTGGAGACCGAGAAGCGGGGGGGAGGGTGAGGGGGAGGGTGTGAGAGAAGAAAGCAGGGGGAGGAAGGAGAGAGAGGAGGGAAAAAGGGGAGCCAGAGAGAAAGTAAGGAAAGAGCGATGGAGCTGAGGGAGGTTAAGAGAGAGGGGGGAAGAGAAAGGGAGGGGGAAGGGAAAAGGGAGGGAGAAAGCAATGGAGGGGGAGGAGGGCACTGAGGATACAATACCCCCTCGTGGGCATGTATTCAGTGATCTATTTCCCCCTAGAATTTGGGCAGCTTCCCAGTAACCTATTCGGCCCATAAGCCACAGATGGGGTTCTGGCGTTCTCATGAGTCAGACACTTCCAGCAGGCCCTTCCTCTGAACGTGGCTGCACTGGGGACTAAGCTTTCAACACATGATCTGGGGGTGGTGCTGCATTTCAAACCGAAACCACAACAGGGGTTTATTGTGAGAGCCGAGGGTGATGTTTTGGTCTCCTGAAGCCCCACATGTGTAGCTGAGAATGACTTTGAACTTCTGCTCTTCCTGTCTGCATTTCAGAGTGGAGATTACAGACACATGCCAGCACCCTTGGTGTATACGGTACTGGCTATGGAACCTTGGGCTGGGTGCATGCTAGGCAAGTGCCCTACCAACTGGGCTATAGTGCCAAGAGAGACAGCGCTGTATTCACAGCTGTAACTGCAGCAAGTGAAGTCACCATTTAAGAGACCCCAGCCACCTTCTCCTAGAAACCTTGAGTTCTCTGCATTTCCTGGGACATGTTCGCTCCATCCCAGAGAATCATTGGTTGGTACAGGAACCCTGGTCTTATTTGTTTTACCTCCAGAGTAAGTGAAGTCACTGCTGGCTGGGAGCCACACATTTGCCAAGAAATTAGAATGAGATTTAAGTCTATGGAAAAATATTTGTTTTCCAGCATCTGGTAGAATGATAGATACTACAGCACAGCCTCCTTAACCCAGTTTCCTTCTAGAAGTTTCTCAGAAAGAAAGTAATCGGAGCTGGGGAGATGTTTAATGGGTAAATACTTGTTGTGTAGCATGAAGACATTAATTTGGAGTCTTAGAAACCACATAAACAGCTGGGCATGGTGTCATGTACCTGTAATTCTAGAGCTGGGGAGGTGAACACAGGAGGATCTCTACAACTCAAGAATCAGCCATTCTAGTCAAATGGATGAACTCTAGGTGCACTAAGAAACCCTGCCAAAAAAGTGTAAAGGGCAATTGAAGAAGACACCCAACAGCAGCCTCTGGCCTCCACATACATGTATGGGTAGACCTGAGCACACATGCAAGTACATAATACACACACATAGACACTTCTAGACACACACACAGACACACACACACACACAGACACACACACACACACACACACACACACACACACACACACACACACGAAGTATCTGGGCAAACATAAAAACTCCTGTACAGGTAAGGATGTTCCCAGGAGCACTGCACGCAGAAACTTGGCGTGAATGAAAAAATACAGAGGTGAGGACTGCTGTTTGGACACTTTGTGATGTATCTAAATTGTGGCATCCCGCCTGTCTGTTAAAGATGATGTCAGCAGACCACCTAATGCTTGAGGATGACTCAAGGATGCTGACAGTATTAGTCACTTTTGTGTTGCTGTGGTAAAACACCATGACCAAAGGCAACTTAAGGGAGCATTTATTTTGGCTTACGTTTCCCAAGGGCTAAGAGTCCGTGATGGTGGAGCAGAGGCATGGCAGCAAGCAGCAGGCGTGACTGTAGGAGCAGAATGCTGACAGCTCACCTCTTGAACCATAAGCAGAGAGAGCAAGCTGGAAGTGGTAGGGTCTTTTTAATCTGAAAGTCTACACCCTGTAAGGCACTTCCTCCAGGAAGACTGGAGCAAACGTAAACGTCCCAGGACGGCCACATCAACTGGGACCAAATAAATGTCAAAATGCCCAAGACTGTGGGGACATTTCATTCAAACTACCGCATAGCTAAGATGACAAACGCCCCAGTGAGATGGCTCAGCCAGTAAAAGTACCTGTTGCCAAGCAGTGGGAACTGGGTTCAGTACCTGGATTCATAAGGCAGAGGGAGAAAACCAACTCATTCAAGTTGTCCTATGGCCCCCACATCTACGCCGTGGCACATGTGAGCACGCATGCACACATGCACACACCCCAAACAAACAAGCAAGCAAACACCCCACACAGATTAAGTAAAAAGAAAGACAATTATTTTAGGATACCCGAATTAAGTGTTATTATATATCCTCTCTCCTTTGCTTATTCCTAAATTCTGATTTTTTAAATTTCTTTTTTAGAAATAGTTGCTATAGTTTACTTATGGGTTTTTTAAAAGCTGTTAAGAGGACTGGCTGCTCTTACGGAAGACCTGCGTTTAGCTTAGATCCTAGAACAACTGCTTGTAATGCCAGCTCCGGAAGATCCCATGCCCTCTTCTGGCCTCTGAGGGCATTTGCAAATATGCAACACACACATACACTGCCACACTCACAAAACATACACAGCACACCTTTACACTGTCTTTCATACACAATAACACACACGCTCATATACATACACATACACAGGTACACAGTCTTTCTCACTCATACCACACACACATTCACACCCTCTCACCCTCCCACACACTTCACACACACACACACACACACACACACACACACACACACACACGTAAATACAAATAAAACAAAATTTAAAAACAGATCTTGGAGACAAGGAAACAAGGCCTGGGAATGAGATTCAATTGTCCAGCCGGCATGGAGCCCTGGGCTCCATTTTCAGTGCGGTGTAAACTGGGCATGATGGTGTACACCTGTAATTCCGTCAGGTGGAGGCAGGGTGATTGAAAGTTCAAGGTCATCCCGTGCTATGTAATCGGGGCAAAGAGCAGCAAAATGTTTTTATAAAGTCCTCTTTTTATGTTGAGTCTGAAGCACAACAAAACTCTCCATAAAGCAGTGTATAGGGAGACTTCAGGAGTCTTGAGGTCCCTATTTCTATTTTATTTTTTGAGCTGGGAATAGGTTGGTAACCATTCTCTCCACCGGGAATGTTCCCTAGACCTCTCAGTTTTCTTAGGCCAGACAGTCACGTGCTGCTACCCAGTGTGGCTTACATCTTTTTTTTGTTGTTGAGACAGGGTTTCTCTTTGCAGACCAGGCTGGCCTCGAACTCACAGAGATCCACATCCCTCTGCCTCCCGAGTGCTGGGATCAAGGGCGTGCGCCACCAAGCCCAGCATGCCTATGCCTTTTTGATACACCTGGAGTGCCCAGAAGCTGGGCAGAGATCACAGGCACTTCCAGGGCCACCACTTCTACTTCCGGAGAAGCCCACTTCCGGCCCACACCAGAAGGAAGGAAGGGACGCAGCTCTACCTGGTCACTATATTGCGGAGACAGACCCTGTGAGTCACCCTGCTGTCGGGTGCAGTCATGGCCCAAGGGACTCCTAATGGGTCTGGGAAAACAGACTCTTGGAGGAAAGAGGTCTGCAAGGCCTTGCAGGAGACCCTGGGGCCAGGGTTGAGCCTGAGGTGGGCCTGGGGACTTCTTCCAGTGGACTTGGCCTCTTCCCAGGTTGGCCACACAGTTGCAGGAAACAGAGATGTCTGGGCTCACCACAGAGTGGGCCCAGGCAGGCCTGGCTCTTGCCTGAGGTGGGGTGGCACCAGCTCCTGCCCACTGCAGACCAGGACGTGGCAGGAGGAGGGTAAATTACCCAGAGAGGCAGGGTAATTGGCTTCTTCCTCAGGACTGCTTCCTTTTTGAGGCAGAATGCTATAAGTAGAAGGCCACAAACACTGGCTGGCTGGAGGTAAAGCCACCAAGAAGAGGCCATTTTGGGGCTTCAGGTATCGAGGCTTGTCATTAGGCCCTGGGCTGTGGTTTGGCCAGGCTTCCTAAAACCTGTTCTGAACACAGCACCCGGGCGCCGCCAAGCTCAAAAACAGCCCATTGGTCCTCTGTAAGAGGCAAGGTCTGAGCTTCCTGCCCCGTGACCTGACCCCAGAGGGCCTGCAGCCTGGCCCACCCTGCCAAACTGTCTCTCCTACCTTTCCCATTGCCACTTAGAATTAGCATCAAAAAAGGAAGAGCTAAGCAAGCAGGAAATGTGTCATCATTTGCCTTTTTTTTCAGGTTATGTATGGTACCCCAAATAAAAACCTCATCTCTTCTAATTGTGAGCCTATGTTTAAGATATTATTTCTAGCATAAGTGTTTGTGTGTGTGCATGTGTGAACCAGCAAGTATGTGCCTTGGCCTGTACTTGTTGTTCATCTTGTTTAGACACAGGGTCTCTCACATTTACATGGAACCCTGTGATTTGGCTAGGCTGTGCAAGTATACTCCTTTCTCCATCCCTCAGAGCTGGCTTCAGGTGTGTGTGTGTGTTATGTATTCTTAGATGTATACATAGTCCTGTACATACAGGTGTGTGTTTATATCTATGGAGGCCCAGGGGTTGATGGCAAGTATCATTATAGGGAGAAGACTCATACTTGAAGCCAGAGCTCTCAGTTTCACATACTCTAGCTAGCAAGCTTGCTTCAGAGATGTCCTGTCTAAGTCTTCTAACTTTGAGATGTACAGATGCAGGCTGTTCAGTGTTTATAGGAATGCTGGTGTTCCAAATTCAGGTCTTCATGCTTCTATGACAAGTGCTTTACCTATTAAGCCATTTCTCCAGCCCTAGTTTTATTTTTAAACAGATAATTTATTTGTATAGCTCAAAGTAGAAGGCAAATGGTCCAAAAGAGAATTCAGTGGAAGCCCACCCCCCTATTGGCGATCCCAGAGATATTCTCCGGGTCCCCAGCCTCACCTGGGCACAGAGACACCCGTGTCCCACTCCATAGGGATTTCTCCAGGGCAGACAAAAATGGTCATGCTGTGTGCCCTATGTTACATTCTATCTTTCCTTTTTTTAATTCAACAATTTTGTTACACAAAACTGCTTTGTAAATTTCTCCCCACTGGTCCATTAAGATTGATTTACTTATTTTTTTATTGAGTCTAGAACTCTTTTGCATCATTAGTGGATTATGCTTTCTTGAACTTGGCTCCTGTTATTGGGCATTTAGGTGTTTTCCAGTTTTTTACTCTTGCGAACTGTGCTCCAGGAAATGAGTGACACTCCAGTCTCTTCCCAGAATTCCATGTGGGTGAGGATATTTGGAGGATAGATTCCTGGAAGAGGAATTTCTGGGTGATAGTCCTAACATTTCTAATTGGATATTGTCATGCTGCCTTTTCTGAATGCTGTGATAATTGACACCCCCCCCCCAGCAATGTTAAACTTAGTTACTTTCCATCCTTCTGTATGAGCCCCACAAAATGTGACTGTGGGATAAGTTTGCCCATGGGGTATCAATGAGTAAACTATTTCAGTTTCTGCCCCAACTGTAGCAGATAAATGTCTGACCTCAGCGCATCTGCCCTCAGGGACCACCTTCAACTCAAAGGTGCACATCCTTCTTTGACATGGGTCTGTGGCCAGTTTTGGCCACAGAGATGATTGGTTTAGGGCCTGCTGTATGAGTTGAGCTGGACCTTATAAAGTGTGCGTGCGTGCGTGCGTGCGTGCGTGTGTGTGTGTGTGTGTGTGTGTGTGTGTGTGTGAGTGATTTTGAGACAGCATCTTTCATTGCTCTTGAGCTTGTCAAGTAGGGTGGGCTTGGTGGCCAATGAGCCCTAAGGCTCCACCTTTCCTCAGCTCCTCAGTGCTGGGATAACAAACTCACACCACCTTGCTTGGATTTCTTCCATGGATTCTGGGACTCAAACACAGGTCCTCAGGCTTGTGAGGTAAGTTCTTTACTGCCATTTCCGTGGCTCTTCTGGATCACTTATTAGATCAATCAGGCTGAAGCGCTGTTAGTAGGGATAATGTGGGCCTGGGGATTTAAGGGAACACTTACACTGTAATTAATAACCTTTCTGAAAAGAGTTTCAGTTGGAAGACAGCAGAGAGGTACAGAGGAAGGCAGTGCCCTGGGCAAACCTCAGAATTCCTGGATCCAGCATTACCTTAAGCCAGGACTCTGCATTTCCAGGAGATTAGACATGTGTGCCCATGGCCTTTCTCTATGCCACTTCTTTCATATTTTTAATTGCCTAATTAACTTTTTTTGTTTACTTTAAAATTGGAACTAGGATCCCATGTAGCCCAGGCTGGTCTCAACTCACCATGTAGCCAAGGATGACCTTGATCTCCTGGTCCTTCTGTCCCTACTTCTCAAGTGCTGAGATTACAGGTGTGAGCCACCACATCCAGTTTATGCAGTGCTGGGGTTGGAACCCAGGGCTTTGCGTGCTAGGTAAACATCCTAACATGGCTAGCCCTCCCTTCATCTTTTTTATATGGAGAGACGTTCCCTGGATTATAAAGCATTCATGTGCACAGAATGCACCTTTTGAAAATGGTTCCATATGGGAGAAGAAATCACGTGGACAGGAATATTCCTCTCCCCTGTTTATCTCTGGGATAATGTGGATTCCCAGAGCATCTGCTGATGTCCCTTCTGTAGTCTCTGTGCTCAGTCTCTTTGCTGAGTTCTCATAATGACCCAAAAACCACCCTGCAGGCAAAGCCGGAAGTTGGCTTGTGCATGAAAAGATAGGGGCTGAATCTGCCACACATCTGGAATGTTCCATCAGGAACATTTGTCCTTAGATATAACATCAGAGCAGTGACAAACCTCCCGTGCTAAGGAAAAGGGACAGAAACATGTCCCGAAACATTTCTTTGTTTCAACTACATGCAGCTGCCAGTGTTCTATGGTTTTTTTTTTAACCTACATAATAATGATTTATATAATCTAGGCAAACAGCAATGATTTATATAAGTTAGGCAATGTCTCTGTACTTAAGACTGAAGTGAATTAGATAACAGCCTGGAGCTTTGGCACGATATTTCCTTTGAAGTTTATTCTGAGCCTCAGGAAATGTATGAAAAACACAGGGACAGGACATCTTTTTTGGTAGTGTTTTTTAACTTTACAACATTGTCTTCTCTTCCAAAACTCCACCAGGCCAGGCCCATGCTCCCTGGAGGCCCATCCAGCATTCACAGCAGTCCAACAGAGGGGTCCGAGGACCAACTGGCCCTCCAGAGTGGTCCAGGATTCTCCCACCTGTAGAGCCCCACAACCAGCTCTCTGACTATCCTCAGTGCTAGCCTCAGACTCCTGCAGGTAGATGCTCATCCACATATTCTTGGACCACATATTCAGACCAAAACACCTTGATTTTTGGAAGATGTGATCAGGCCAGGCTTTAACCCAAAGTGTGTCACGTGGAGCTGTCCTAAAAATTGTGTTCAAATACGACCCTGTGAAACGTCAGCTCTATTTTGAAGTTCTTACTTTTTATCGAGTTATTTGTATGTGTGTGTGTGTGTGTGTGTGTGTGTGTGTGTGTGCGTGTGAATGTATGCCACATGTGTGCAAGGTCCTGTGGAAGACGGAAGAAGCCATTGGATCCCCTGGAGCCAGAGTTACAGGTGGTTGTAAACTGCCCTACATAGATTCTGAGAACGAACGTGGGTCCTCAGGAAGAGCTGCCAGAAGACTCCAGCCACCCTGCAGTCCCACTCTGAAGGGACATGCCTGCAGTCCCACTCTGAAGGGACATGCCCAAGAGCCGTGAGCCAAAAGAAACCTTCCTTTAAGTCACATCAGTTATTTTGTCACAGTAATGAGACAAGGAACTCATATGCCAGCCAGGCAGATGTTGGTTTGTCAGGGAACCTTCAAAGTCTCCAACTCCAAATGCAAGGGAAGCAGAACCTGTCACTAGCCTCACATGGAATCAACTGGAAGAGTAAGAGGCAGGAGGGAAGCGCGGAAGTATGGATGGTTTAGGATTCGAACCACATCCCTCAGCTGGCGAAACCACTCAGCAGTTGAAAGGTGTTTGTTTGCTGCACAAGCACAGGAGTTTAGATCACCAGTGTAAAACCAGTGGGTGGGAGTGTTGCTCACGTGTAATACCAGCCTCAGAAGGTAGAGATGGGATATCAGGCTAACCTGGCTAAAGAGAAGCCATACTGACAAGCTCTAGGTTTGACTGAAAAGCTATCTCAATGAACAATACAAAGAGCAATGGAGAAAGATTCCCAGCATCAAGGTTGGGCCTCCATAGGCATGATCACACAGGTGCACGTGCATAAACACATCTACGAATACAGATGCATGATACATACACAGACACATGAAAAAAAAAAAAAAGATCCAAAGAGTTACAGATACTCAGTCCTGAGTGTCAGGACAATGGCTAAGAAAGGGGACTGGTCTCAAAGCCACAGTGGTTGGGAATACGGGGATGATTTAGGGTTCTGGCGAGGGAGGGGCAGCGCAACCAGGAGGAGCATGCTCATTCAGGCAACTTGGCCAGGCACCTGCACACACCGGTGCCTCTCTCCTGTGGATGATTGCAGGCAGATCGTGCCTCCTTTTGGAAGGCTCTGCGGGAGACGCTGCGCTGTGATTAAAATCTTTTAATTAAGGAAACATTTGCACAGGATGCAGCATGTGGCTGAAGGAGAGTTTGCTTAAATTGGATTTTTCACCAGTTAACTAGAAAAATAATAAGGGGAAGTCTGCCTTTGTGCAATTAAGAAGGGCATGTTCTGAAGGGGGCCTCATGAGCTACCTGAGAATGAATACGCCTGCCGCTTTGTTCATTCCCGTCTGGTTCTGACTTAGTGTCACTCTTTGCTATGACAAAACACCCACAAAAGCAACTTAAGGATGGGGAGGTTTATTTGACTCCTAGCTTGAGTGTACACTCTTATTTCTGTCGCTGTGATACACTAGCCCAGCAAAAGCAACTTAGGGATGAGAAGGGTCATTCTAGCTCACACACCCAGGTTATACTCTGTCATGGAGGGGAAGTCAAGGCAGCTGGAACTTGAAGCAGCAGTCACGTCACATCCACAGTCAAGAGCAGAGAGAGGGGAATCTATGCAAGCTAGTTCTTAGCTAGCTTCTCAACTCTTAAAGCCTGGCTCCCTAAACCAAGGAGCTGTGGCCTGGAATTACAGACCGAGTCTTTGTACATCTAAACAGTCCCCCACAGACATGCTCACAGGTCAGTGTGATATAGAAAGTTCCTCACTGAGACCCTCTTCTCAGGTGAGTCTAGGTTGTGTCAGGCTGACAATTAAAATTAGCCATCACACAGCAGGAAGGCTTGGAGGCAGGAGCACTAGGCGGCTGGTCACATGGTATCCGCAGTCAGGATGCAGAGAGATGGATGCTGGTGCTCAGCTCACTTTCTCCTTTCTGTTCAGTCCAGGACCTCAGCCCATAGGATAACATCATCCACATTTAGGGTGACTCTTCCCGTGTCAATGAACCTAGTCTGGAAAATCTCTTACAGAATCTTCTAGGTGATTCCAGATTCTGCCAAATTGATATCAAGCTTAACCACCACAGTACTGTAAACCCCGACCATGTAAACACTGAAGCTTATTGTCTAGCCATTGTGCTAGGTGCTTACCTGATCCATCCTTTCATTGCACAATCCTGAGAATATGCACACGGTCTCTTTCCTTTTCTGTGGATAAAGCCACATCTCCTTTGTGGGGATACTTTCCTTTCTCCATGGAAAGCTCATCTGGGGAAGCAGGAAGGAAAAAGAGATGAATCTTTAAACCATTGTCTTTCCATGTTGCTGTTAATGTTCCCACTGCATTAGGAGGTCCCCAATATATAGTTTCCAACTGTGTGTATCTGTCTTAAGCTCCCTGTTCTATTGCAGATGTCCTCAGAGGCAGATTATAAGATGTGCAGACATCCCCTTGATGTCCTGAACCTTGACAGGCAAAAGTATACTCACAAGGACCTCATGCCTCCCTACCTTCAGTATTCACGCAGCTGTGTACATCTGCACTAATCTCCCCACACCGGGCTCTACCTTCTAAAGGTTCTACTCCCACACTCTATTAATGTTACAGTCTGGCAACCAAGCCTTGAGCATGTGAGCTTTTGGACACCCTTACCCAAAATCACAGTATGCTTTGGTAAGTCTGAATCCAGTTGTGACACTGGATGAAGAGATAACTCAGAAGTTCCAGGTGCAAGCTGCTCTTGAAGAGGACCAGGGTTTGGTTCCCAGTACCATGCCAGCTAGCTGGCTCTAAACCTCCATCACTTGATTTCCAAAAGAGGATCTAACATCCTCTTTTTGCTTCTGTGGGTACCTGAACACATGTGGTACACATATACTTATGAAGACTCACATACACACACATCTTTAAAAGGGTGGGGGGAGTCATAATTATGAGACTTTTTCTGAAAGAGATTTTTCACGCTCAATATCCAAACTTTAGGCAGGCGATACAGAGTCAAGGGGAGTTGTAGGAATGCATGAGGCTATTTTCTGATTTAAATGTATTTACTTATATATTTATTTATCATTGGCTGTATGCATATGAAATATGTGTGTAGCTCGGGAGAGCAGGCCCTGCTGCACAACAATGCCAACCTCATTAGCACAGATGTGGGTGTGCCAGCCCCAAAGATGTGAGCATGGGAGAGCTGTCCCCATTTCTCATCGGTCTTGAGGTGGCATGGACAGGGAGAAAGAAGGATCCCCCACTATTTCCTGTGCCAGGGGAAAGAAGGCCCCACCAACACCTGGGCCAGGTGGGAGAGCTGGGCTTACGGTCATAGGAGTAGGAGAGTTATCCCTGATACCTACCAACTGCCACACTCGGGAGAGCAGGCTCTGCACCCCATAATCCGTCCCATCTATGATCTGCTGGAGCACATTCAGGGACCTGACCCATGGACCCAAAGCTGCAGAATCTCCACAACACAGGGTGCCAGCTGGATGTCCAGGAAGAGTCCTAGTGAGGGCCAGCATCATTGTGTAGTGGAGACCAGGGGCCTCCAATCAGACCAATGACACTTTGCAATGAACACTTGCAAGTAGAGATGTATGGACCAAGGGGTATACAGCATGACTTATTGGGTCCCACTACAGCTTCTCATGATGAGCTTTTAAATTTCTTCCCCCACACACTTTTAATTTTTTGTATTTTATTTTCTTCATTTTTTTCTTTCTCTTGAAATTTGTTTTAGTCCGAGGGGGCGGGTGCTGAGTCCAAAGGTGGGTGTGAAAGGATGGGGAATGAATGGGATCAAGATATGTGAGGTGAAAAACACATAGAATAAATACATTTTATTAAAAAAAGAAAAGCCCAGTAAAGACTTGGAGGCAATGAGGCAAAGCTCTTGGTTTTGTCTGTATTCAGCACCATCATCCTCCACTCTCAGCACCATCATCCTCCACTCCCTGGACCATCATCCTCCACTCCCCGCATCATCATCTTCCACTCCCTGCACCATCAGCACCATCATCCTCCACTCTCCACACCATCATCCTCCATTCCCTGCACCATCAGCACCATCATTTTCCACTCCTCTGCAGACTATGACTGTTGAGAGTCTCAATAGCCATGTGTGAGACTGAAAATGCCCAGATGAAAAGATATTTACTAGTTGAATATTTGTCTTAATAAACATTACTCATAATCTATATGCTATATTCATAATAAAACTATATCCATAAATATGCTAATTTCATAAATACAAACTTTGGAGGGTTTGGTCATCAAAACTTATTTGTCTATGAATATCATGGCTACCCACATCACCTGGGCTTTTGTTTACTAGTGAATAGATACATTGATACTGGCACCAGATTGTCTAGACAGAATTAAAAAAATATATAAGAAAGCTCGTACACTAGATTCACTACATGGGAGTTAGTTGAGATGGGAATGAATACACTGAGTGACGAATATTTACTTCTACATCTTATCTAGGAATTGTCATTCACCAGA
Source organism: Phodopus roborovskii (assembly GCF_943737965.1). Classification (NCBI taxonomy): domain Eukaryota; kingdom Metazoa; phylum Chordata; class Mammalia; order Rodentia; family Cricetidae; genus Phodopus; species Phodopus roborovskii. The sequence continues at coordinate 6,459,639 of NW_026126585.1, forward strand.
GAATGTTTCATCTGTTCTAAATAAATTCTCAAGAATCTATTTAAGATAAAAGAAAGAAAGGAATATGTGTGTGGGCATGCGTGTCCACGTGTGTATGTGGGGGTCAAGGGCAAAGTGGAGTTGGGTCCCAGGTATCAAACTCATGTTGTCCGGCTCGTCATGCAAGTAAAGGAACGTAACTTTGCCTTGCTGAGCCACACTGCCAGTCCATGTGTTTGATGTTTTAAATTCTCTTTCACCCAGGGGCTCACATGCCAGGCAAGTACTCTACACACTGACTATATCTATCCTCAACTATGCTTTTATATTCAAAGTGTAGTCTACAAGTAAATGTGTGCAGAATTACTTTTTTTCTTTCTTAAGAACACGTTCAAGGCTCAGGGGTATAGCTCAGTTGGTAGAGTGCTTGCTTAGTACACAGAAATTTCTGGGATTGGTCCTCAGCACAGCCTAAAACCTCAGCATGGTGGTGTACATTTGTAATTCCCTTTGCTAGACGGAGGCTCTTGAGTGACTCTCCTCAAGGTCCAAGCAAAAACGATTTTTGGATGTGACATATCCTTCGTCCCTATGTCTACCAATGCTTTTGATGTTTACTTCCTTAATGTCCCCTGACTGAGTCAAACCGTCAGTGAGGTACATGCCCCCAGAATCCTCCCTTTGACTCCCCAGCTTGCATAACCCAGTGTGCATGTTTGTTCTGGTAGAATTGGTTTGACAGTCTGGTCTCAGGAAGGGAAGACCTCAGGCAGTGGTGATCTTCATGAAGTGAGGTGTGTGTGTGTGTGTGTGTGTGTGTGTGTGTGTGTGTGTGTGTGTGTGTTAGTCCATAAATGCATGTCGGAGAAGGGGCACGGGGACAGCAGCTCAGTTCACTGTAGCGGGAAAGTGTGGGGACAACTCTTCATAACATAGAAGATTAGGGTACACAGAAATGTGGCCTTCAGGGGCCTTCCTTCCTTGACCTATTTTAGCCAGCTATAATGTTGGGTGCGCCCAGATTCTCTGCCTGGAGTTAATTGAGATTAATTACTGCTAATTCTACTGTCTCATTTATGTTGGCTAGACTCATTAGTAGCTTTTAAAAAATGTTCTAAAGATGAAAGGTTGCCGATTATAAAAATGGGTCCCCAGTTACTTTGCTAAGCCACTGCCTCCATCCCCAGTTAGACTCTGTGGTCACCTGGCAGTCTCTGTAGGCTTTGGCCTTTGGTGTGATAGTTAATATTGATTCTTGACAAGACTAGAATCACCGAAGAGACAAACATCTAGGAGTGACTGATACAAGAGAGATAGAACGCTGAGTACCCCATTGTTATGAGTAGTTTTTCCTGCTGGCCGGTCTGGTCCCACCGCCATGCCAGCCCCAAATAACACACAGAGACACTGTACTAAATATAATTCTGTTGGCCTGTTACTAGCATTTCTTATTGGCTAGCTCTGTCTTAAATATTAACCCATTTCTATTAGTCTTAAGTATTTCCACGAGGTCTCATCTTATCAGAGAGAGACTCCGACATTCTTCTCTCTCAGTCCTCCATCATGAATCTCCTCCCTACTTCTTCCTCTCTCCTCCTTGATTCCTAGTCCTACCTATCTTGCTTTTCTATTGGCCAACAGTGCTTTATTCATTAACCAATAAGAGAAACATATTTACAGAATGACATCTCCCATCAATACACCTACAAATTTCATCCTTCTTTATGGCCAGAGCTGCAGGGAAAGGATAGAGAAAGTCAAAGAAAGCCATAATAGCCTTAATTCAGAGGAAAACGGAGAAGGAAGGCTTTTGTTGAGATACACAGCTAAGGGGACTCTAAGTGTCTTAGGCAGCATCAGGCTTACTACCTGCCATGGTGACAGTCAGAGTGAAGCTATGAATGTACCGGGTGTGTCCAGGTGTGTTTACAGATTAGTTTCTCCTTCAAATTATCTATTGCCCACTTCCCATTTACTAATACAGATGGTTGGGAGCCCAGTGATTCTCAACACACCTAATTTATTAAGCACAGACTGTGTATGTAAATTAGACAATGATTAAAAGCCATATTGAATTTTAAAGTTTGCTATTGTAAACTCATGTTAGTAAAACTCAGCTCTGATCACAAAAGGAGCAAGAGGGAGTTTATTTGGGATCCAAACAGCAGTGAATCCAGATGTGGACTGCCCCTAATTCTTTGTTCTAACCATTAACAGTTTCATGGAGGGGCTTTTTGTTGTTGCCGTTGTTTATTTGTACTTATTTGTTTTTATAGAAACAGAACAGGGCCTGGAGAGATAGCTCAGCAGTTAAGGGTTCTACGTATTCTTCTTATGGAAGACCCAGATTTGGTTGCCAGCTAGCCATATTGGGGGAATTACAATAACCTGTAACACCAGCTCCAGGGAATCCAACCCCCTTTTCTGTCCTCTGTGGGCACCTTCACACACACACACACATACACACACACACACACACTTAAAAATTAAATTATAATAGTAGCAGAAGAAAGAAAATAATAAGTAAAAGTATTTTTAAATAAAGAGGTGAGGACATTAGGTATGAATAAGTAAAAGTATTTTTAAATGAAGAGGTGAGGACATTAGGTATGCAGTTCTAAGAAAGCAGAGTAGGTCTCAGTAGCTGTTTGATGACTTTCTTCACCTTTCCTTTGGTGGAGGGTAGTAATCTTGTTGTTATGTTGCAATAGGATTTACATAATAGTCACACGAAGAATAGCCAATGGATGGGCAATGAACAGCTATTATGGGCAATGGATAAATGGCTATTATGGAGTCTAGGATAGCTGATATAATTTGTCTCTGGACCTGCAATGTTCTAACTCTTCATAATCGTAGAAGTTCTAGCCTGTCGAGCATTCTTGTCTAATCTTTATTATAGGTGCATCTGGTTGGTTTGAGGACTCCGTTTTTAACCATCATGCTCAACCAGACTTTATGGGGGAGTCACTGGACTGACTGCTTTGTTGAACAACTGATCAATTCATTCATCCATGCAAAATGCTGATGTAATACCTTCCATGTGCCAGGCAGTTGCTCTGGGAAGCTGTTAAGGCACAAAGTGCTGCCAATATTGAAGTTCTGCTTTAGAGAGGAGACAGAACAGAATACTTGAGCCAATAGTGGCTAGGTGGTTTCAAATGAGTGTGATGGTTAATCATGACTGTCAACTTGACAAGATCTAGATTCACCAAAGAGACATGTCTGTTAGAGATTTTTCTAGACTGGATTAGTTGAGGTGGGAAACATACCCTCTGGCATCACCACTTTGTGGGCTGGAGTCTTGGACTGAATAACAAGAACCGAAGCTGAGCACCGCCATCCATCTCTCTGCTTCTCGACTTGGGAATACTGAACAGCTGCCTACACTGCTGCTGCCATGACTCCCCGCCATGATGGACTGTGCACCCTTGAACTGTGAGCCAGAATAACCCTGTTCTTCTCTAAGCTACTCTTCTTGGGTACTGTGAAGACCTGTGGAGTGGGCCAGAGACAGAAAAGGGTTGCTTTGGTGCAGGGCAGACTGGCCACTGTGAGAAACACTGCTTGGCTCTTAAGGGAAGGACAAAGTGACGTTTCTGGACTCTTCTCTGAAATTTCAGCCTCAGATAAATGAAACAACAGAACCGCACAGCCAGGTGGCTGCACAGCCTCAAAATTGTAATTCTGCCTTCCAGTTTTAAAGCTAGTGCTCTAGGCTGCAAATGTATCTTGGTTGGTGGAATGCTAGCCTTGTGCACACACACTGACTCCATCTGTAATCCTAGCACTTGGTAGATAGAGGCAGGAGGACCAGAAGTTCAAGGTCATCTTCTGCCACATGTAAGTTTGGGACTAGCCTGGGTTATGTGAAACCCTGCCTTAAAAAGTGCTTAAAAAGTGCTTCTCCAGGAGGCTTAGAGTTAGCCATCAATTGCAGCCCAGTACCTTGGAAAGAGTCCAGAAAGAATCCCCCAGCCGGCAGAGCACTGAGTAGGTCTTGGCTATGAAGACAGGAACAGCTCAGAGCTGGCCAGGAGGGCGAGGGGAGTGGAAAGGTCAGGCCTGCTTATCAGTTATTGCTGAGCTCCCAGCATGGAACCTGAGTCACCAGACTGGCAGGGGGATCTCCGAGTTTGAAGCTAGCCTGGTCTACAGAGATAGTTCCAGAACAGCCAGTGTTACATACACAAAAAACCCGTAGTAAATATTTTTATTTTACTTTTTTTTATTTGTGTGTGTGTGTGTGTGTGTGTGTGTGAGAGAGAGAGAGAGAGAGAGAGAGAGAGAGAGAGAGAGAGAGAGAGAGAGAGAGAGAGAGAAAGTGTAGTTCCCGGAGTCAGGAGAGAGCTCTGTATTCCTTGGAACTGGAGTTGTGAGCTACCTGACATGAGGATCGGAACTCTGACCCTGGACATGTTCCTAACTGCTAAGCCTTGTCTCCAGACCATATAACTTATTTTTTTGCAAAGGACTGAGTAGCAGTTTTCAATCCTTGTGATCTTTAGAAATCTAACTGTAAACTTAAGTCTCCAGAGAATTATTTCCCTCTGCCTTGCTAGACAATGCAGGAAGAAAGTGCTAAGAGTTGCTCGGCGAGACGATCACTGAGTCTGTACTCTTATTGTGAGAACTCTGGCGTGTACATAGTTACAGGCAACGCCAAGCGGCACTAAACAGAATGAAGAGACAAGATGCAGAATGCCATAACAGATTCAAAAATCAGTTCCTGGATAAAGGACGGCTACCTAGAAAATACCAAAGAGTTCCTGTCTGCCAACAATGATAAGAAACCCCCAATCCAGTCAAAGAATGGGCAATGAGATCAAGGGAGATGGCTCAGCCCATAAAGGGCCTTCTGTACTAGCATGAGGTCCCAGGTGTGATTTCTTAGAACCATGCAGAAAAGGTTAGGCATGGTGGCACACACACCTCTGATCTCAGCTCTGGGGAGTCAGGGGCTCACTGGTCAGCCAGTGTTGAAGAGGTGAGAGCATCTGTCTTAACACAAGGTGGACAACAGTTAAGGAAGGAAGACACTTGATGCTGACCCTTGGCCTTCATATGCACAAGCACACATGGGTATGCGCGCGCGCACTCGCGCGAGCACGCGTGCGCGCGCGCACACACACACACACACACACACACACACACACACACACACACGGGGGGGGGGATGTCAAAGCCCTCTCTGTGGTTGGGATATGACATTTCCCCCATAGGCTCTTGTGTTTGAACACTTGGCCCCCAGCCTTGTGCTGTTTAGGAAGGCTACAGACCCTTTAGGAGGTGGAGCCTTGCTGGAGGAAGTACTGGGAGTGGGCTTTGGAGGTTTATACCCTGGCTCCACCTCCCATTCTCCCAGTGTGGGGGAGAAATGTGATCTCTCTGCTTCCTGGCTGCTAGGCCAGCCTCATGACCCCACTGTCACCCACATCTTTCCCACCACAATGGGCTCTATCCCTTTGGACCGGACCATAAACCAGAGCAAACACTCTCTGTGGAAAGCTGCTTTTTGTTAGAGTGTTCTACGACGGCAACAGATTCTTCTAAATGGATATACAGCTCCATGACCAGTAAGCACATAAATCGCTTGTCAGCCTACTGAGGGATACCACCTCGCTCTCATCAGGATGGCTGTTATAAAAAACAACATAAACAAATAAACAAAGCAGAAAACAACTGATCGAAACGCTCACGCGTGGCTGCTGGGAACAGACTATAGTACAAATGCTGTGGAAAACAGTGATGGTTTATTTAAAAATTTAAATGGTGGGCTGGGGAGCTGGCCAGACTGTGAAAGTGCTCACCATACAAGGATAAGGACCTGAGTGTAGATCTCGAGAAATCTACATTAATGCCCACTGGGTGTGGCAGCCTGCCTGAAATTCTAGCCTCAGAAGGCAGAGAAAAGGAATGTCCAGATCATGCTGATAGCAAGACTTGTCATATCATGAGATCTGGGTTTGATTGAGAGAATGGGGTGAGAGAGCTACACCAGCCTTCACATCCCAACTCTCCCACCTGTATGAATGTACACACATGCGAAACATGCACGCACACATGTGCACCACACAGATCTTGAAAATGGGGGAAAAAAATCTAAATGGCGCTAACATATGTTTCAACAATTCCATTTCTGTGAGTGTATTCAAAAGAACCTAAAGCAGAGAACTGAACAGATCTTTGCAATCTGTGTTCTTAGCAGTTTATAATACCCAGACATGTGGAAACAGCCCAGTTGTTCACAGACAGACGAATGGATAAAGAAAATGTGGCATAGACATACCACGAACTATTACACAGCCATAGAAAGGAAGAGAAATCTGACATGTGCCACAGCATAGAAGAAGCCTGAGAACACTATGCTATGTAACATAACCAGTCACAAGAAAGGACAGCTAATGTGAAACCCCACAGTTATAAGGTAACCCCAGCAAACACATTCATGGAAACAAAAACATAGGATGGTGTTTTCCAGGTGATGAGAGAGGAAGAAAGGATGGGGATGTGATGTAATGTGTTCACCTGCAGTCCACAGGTCAGGTGTGGTCCAGAATAACCACGAATGCAGCCAGCCCCTTCAGACTCACCAACTTACATAAAATAGTGTGAAATTTTGTGGTTTGGACTGTGAACTTCGTAGATGACAATAGTGTGTTGTGACGTTAGAAGAATGGGTTCTACTAGCTTGAGAAGATGAGAGAAAGCTCTGGAAGTGGACAGTCTATACAGTTGTTCAGCACTGTAAGTATACCTACTGGCAGTTAGCCATGAGTTTCAAATGGGTGGAGTGCTAAATTTCCTGCTTCATGTTTCTAAACACAAAACTATTCTTTCATTTACATTTATGTGTATATTGTGAGCCTTTGAGTTTGTGCGCACTGTATGGATGCAGGAGTCCATGGATTCCAGAAGACGGCAGCAGATCCTCTGGAACTGGAATTACAGGTGGTTGTGAGCCATCCTATGGGTGCTGGGAACCAAATCCAGATCACCTGTAAGAGCAGTAAGAATTCTGAACCACTGGGCCATCTCTTCACCTCCCAAGCAATCTCTCTCTCCCTATGCCCTTATGTTCTCATGTGTGAATGCAGGCACGCACAGCCTTGGGTGTGGCTCCTCGCCTCTTGCCTTGTCTGACACAGAAGCCCCGTGTTGCTTGCTGCTGCACACTCCAGGCGAGCTGGCCTAAGGGCTTCCAAGGGTTCTCCTGTCTCTGTGTCCCGTCTTGTCGTGCCAGAGCTGAGATTACAGATGTGAACCACTGCATCTGGCTCTTTAGGTGGCTTCTGTGGATTTGAACTCAGGTCCTCACACTTGCATCTCTTAGACCCAATGAAAACAATTTAAAAGAACCCCCGCCAACCAAAAAACCCACGGCCACCACCACAGAACAAAACAAAACAAAGAGACCACAGAACAACAATAACAAACACAAAGTTGAACAACCAAAGCCCCCCAAAATGTTTGCTTTACCAAAGAAGCCTTCTATTTATGCTGCTCTATTCATTCCACCTATCTTTGTTTATAATACTTCTGTCCCCAAGTTTCAGATGAAACTCTAGTGAAAATTCCCCATCCCGGACTCACTAGGTCCAAAAGTGTGAATGTTTTAAAAGCATTTAGGTCAAATTAACCAGCTGTCTCCTGCTGGTCAACTCCTAGCCCTTTCCAGTGGGTAGATGCCATTTCCCCCAAATGGCCTTTAGCGACATGACATTCCCAGCCTACAGAGAATAGTGTCCCATCCACTGCAGCCACTCATGCTGTCTGAAGCATACCCATCCAATAGGGAAACGTGTTGGGGGTGTCTCTGTCCTGGTAGTCAGCCTCAGGCCTTCTTTAGTAGAGGAGTTAGAGGACAGATCGTAGGTGCCAGTGAAGGTTTGTGAGATGGGAGCGAGGTCTTGAGAGAGTTGAGGATGGAGAAAGACCTCCCGCTGGGTCTGTATGTGTCAGCAATGGTACCCAAGCTGGAAGCTGGGAGGGGGGCATGGGGAAACTGGAGCCTTGGAATTTCTGAGCAAATGAGGGGAAGAAGACTTGGCATAGCAGAGGCAGAAAGCTGAGCGGGTAATAGTGGGTTTGGAACCCTCCCTTTGTTTACGAACAAGAGTCTTCGAGATATACAATCCAAGTGAGCAAGGGAACCCTGGGGTGTGGAGGGGCTTGTCTAACATCTTGATCTACTTTTGTAAACTTTTTGGAAAGAGAAAATCCCCCATCCCTAGTGCCAAGCCCCCCCCCCCCAACTTCTCTATTTGTAAAAACCCATCTGCAGTTCAAGGGAAATCAGATTCATGTGTTTTCAATTCATTTACACTTAACGTATTAAAATATTGCTTTGTAAGAGCTATTTGATGTCCAGGAAGCCATTTGAGTCTCTTAAATAAATCTTTAAAGTCCCTTTTTCTTAGAAACAGGAAATTGCATTTTGCCAAATGCAAATTAACTTGCACCTCATAAAGTTCAAGTTGAGCTCAGAACACACTCTGAGTGAGGGTCGGGTGGGTTTCAGACTTGGCAAGCTAGTTCAGGGTTTAATCTAAACCAAAAGACAGCAATTGGAGCTCCACGGACATTCCAAAGGATGGTATTATTGGATTCCTTCAGTGAAAGTCAACTGCACATCTATCTACATTCAGTTAGTCAGTCCCTGGTCATCAGAATGTCCTCCATCTCAGTCCTAAGCCACAGGGCGAGTAGACAAACTCAAGGTCCACTTGGACCGCAGGACTATGCATTTTGAAGCTTCTTCTCTGAATTTGTTTGTCTAGTACAGTTTCACTCAGAGTATCTGCCCACAACTCACTTATCACAGGTCCCTTCTATCCTTTTATTTGTCCGGGTGAGGTAGGGCAGGTTGCCACTGTGAGATTCCTTCAGCACCAGAGAAAGAGAGGGCCAGAGAGGGAATGTCTCAGTCAGTAATGTGCTTGCTGTGCAAGAATGACAGACTGGGAACTGAGTTAGAATTGAGTTAGATCCCCAGAACCCACAGCAAAGGGCTGGGCATGGTGATCACTGCTTGTATTTCAGTGCTGGTGTGGCAGTGGAGCCTTGAAGTTCACTAGCAGTGTTTAGACACTGTGGTGATTTAAGGAAAATGGTCCCCACAGGCTCACAGAGCATGGCCTTGGAGTTGTGGCCTTGTTGGAGTAGGTGTGGCCTTGCTGGAGGCAGTGTGTCACTGGGGGTGGCCCTTGAGGTTTCAGAAGCTCAAGCCAGGCCCAGTGTCACACTCTCTTCCTGCTTTCTGCTGATCCAGTTGTAGAACTCTCTGCTAGCTCTCCAGTGCTGTGTCTACCTACTGACATGCTTCCTTCACAATGATAATGGACTAAACCTCTGAACTGTAAGCTGTCTCCAGTCAAATGTTTTCTTTTGCCATGGTCACGGTGTCTCTTCACAACAACAGAAACCCTAACTAAGACAGAGATTGGTACCTGGAGTGGGGTACCACTGTGATAGGTCTAATCGTGTGCTTGTTTGGAGGAATATAGAATATTTTGGGACTAGAAAAACACAATGCACCATACCAATAGCAGCATGGTGAGTGTGATTTAAACTATGGAGGACAGCTTAAGATGTTTCAGAGGATAAGAATATTAATATGTGGCCTAAAGATTATTCTTGTAACATTTTGGTGAAGAATATGTCTGCTCTTTGCCATTGTCTAAAAATCTGTCTGAGGCTAAATTGAAGAGTTATGGATTAATAGCTTTGGCAGAGGACATTTCCAAAAAACCTATCATTGACTTTGCTCTGTGGCTATTAATGGCTAGTCTTATGCAGATCTATAACCAAAAGAGGTAAACTGTGCCAGGAAAAATACAAAAAATACAGTTGGAGGAGAAAAGGAGCTCCAGGAAGTGTGACATACTAAAGAAAAGCCTGATGCTAAGTGCATTATTTGCCTCATGAATGCTGGGCTATGTAGTGAGGTAGTCCTAGTCCTTCTGTAGCACTGACCACGCCCATTGGGGGGTGGAGCGATGGGCGTGGTCAGTGCTACAGAAGGACTACCTCACTACAGGGCTATGGTGTCCATCATTCTGAAACTTTTCTTTTTCACTTACATTTTCATCTTCTGTAATATTTATATTTTGGTGGTCTGCTGGCCCCGTCAGTTGTATTCCAGGCTGGAGTCTCACAACCATGCACCTGAAGAACACTGAGTTTTCCTAAGTTTAACCAAGGTGTTGAATTTTTCACATCCAGTAATTACCATTCTTGATTCAGTTTGCAGAAAAAACAAGGCGAATAAAATGATTTTCCCCACTTTGACTTTCTGCCAAGACATTCATTGAAAGCGTTGGCTCTGTTGCCATATGGACACACTAGACTTCAACCCAAAGCGACTGCTGAGTTACTACAGAGTTATCCTTAGTTATCAACAGATTAATCTGCCAAACTTTTACAAAGTCTGGCCAAGATCCCTGGGACTTGCAGACCCCACTACTTTCTTACTTTGGGCCTCTTACTGAGATAGAATGTCTAAGTGCATTCTCACTCTGGATTTGAACTTGCTGTCAGAGAATGGGTGCCAAGAGGTAGCCCTGCTAGGCACTAGGGGCTTATGAAACTCTGATGGGGGATCATTTCAGACAAGTGGAATACAGGGAGAATGGGGACATCTCACTATCTTCTGGGCAGAGGGGGTGCAGGAGTCAAGTATCCTGGGGGCTCTGAAAGGCAGCAACACTTCCCAAATCAGCTCAGGGAACTTGCTATGTAGCTAAGACTGACTGTGAATTTCTCGTTCTTCTATCTCCAGGCTTTAAGTGATGGATTACAGGCACGAAGTACCATACCGGTTTGTGTGGAGCTGGTGATGGAACCCACGGCTTTACGTATGCTAAGTGAGCCCTCTACCAACTGAGCTCCATCCTTAGTCTCTTAGGGAGCCCCTTTAGGCCAGCAGACACCAGAGACCCAGGAAGTGAGTTCATGTTGGAGTATTAGAAGATGGACCCTTTAATCAAACGACCTCTATCTCTGGAGCTTCAGCTGTGATCGCTTGCAAAACGTCATCCCAGCTGAGCTTGTTGACCCAGTACATCTCTCCGTAGTGGGTCAGGGAGCATCACATCACAGGACCTTACCTCTCCCAGACTTCATACCCAACTCCAGTACCAGTCACCACCACCAGGGAAGGAAGCCACCCACCCACTTATGTAGTGATCCTGTGCTCCGTTCTCGGGTGCTGGAGTACCCACGATTCCAAACTGGCATCCTGATTAGGACGACCACTGAGAAAAGTGGAGGAGCCCCTCAGGCATGCATGCGGGAGAGCCTGACAAGCCATTCTGCTCAGTGTCCGAGAAACTCAGAGAAGATAAAATGGGATAGGTGTGGGGCTCAATCAGTAGAATGCTTGCTGTCTAGCGTAAGTAAAGACCCAGGCTCCAGCCCAGCACCCCATTAGCCAGCTGTAGTAGTAACACCTGTAATCTCCTTACGTGGGAGGTGGAGGTAGGAGGATCAGGATTTCAGAGTCAATCCTCAGCGACATGGAGTTGGAGACCAGACTGGGTTACATGAAGTTCTAACTGGAACAACAACAAAGAGAAAGAAATGGGGAGGGAGAGGGAAAGGGGACCCTTGCCATATACAGTGTGCCAGGTCATGCCCTGAGCCTTCTCTTTGACAGTGAGGCTCAGTATTTCCCTCAGAGAATCCTATTGGTCAAGATGACTGGCAAAATCCTAACACATTTTTGATGAATGTAGGGTCATAATCCTTTTTACCAGAGACAAGTAAGGGCAAATGGAAAGGTGAGTGATTTTTTAAAAAATTACATATTAATTTATTTATACATTTATTATTGTTTTCATGTGTGTTTGCATATATGTGGGGATGTGTGTATGTGTGTGTGTGTGTGTAAACGCGTGCAGGCGCATATATTTTTGCGTGTGCATGTGTGTAGAGGAGTCTCCCTGGATTTCTATCTTATTCACTGAACCCAGAGCTTGCCAGTTCTAACTGGTCTTTCCAGCCAGCCTGGTCTGTGAATTCTCCATCTTGACCTTCTGAGCTCTGGAATGACAGGCAGGTTGCCATGCCCACCCTGCATTTACTTGGCTTCTGGGGACTGGAACTTCTGCCTTCATGCTTGCTGCTTGTACAGAAAGCCCTTTAACTGCCGAGCCATATCCCCAGCTCAGCCGCGAGAGTTTAGATTTTGAAGAATGGTGGGAAATAGTTAAAAGGTAGTTGATTCCCCCCCCCCCCCGTCTGTGTGTACACGTACATGTGCGTATGTATGTATGTATGTATGTATGTATGTATGTATGTATGTATGTATACATTGGAGAGTAATGAGTAGTTTAGATCATGAATGTGTTTCTGATGGACAGACAGAGGGAAGAGTAATGATCAAGCTGTCACCCCCCCTTTTAAAACTTTACGTTATTTAAAAAGACTAGCTTACAAAGTCACAGGTTTCCTTATAGCACATTCATACATACTTAGTTTTGATTGGACCTACCCTCCATTCCCTTCTACCCCCATCTCCCTGCCCCTATTCTACTGAAACTCTTCCTTCTCCCGCTTTTGTTACATGCGTACCCAATCACATGTGTGTGCATATGAGTAGGTAGACACGTGTGTACATAAGCACACACATGTGAAACCCGGAGGTTGACACTGGGTGTTTTCCTCAGTTGCTGTCCACCTTGCTTTTTGAGGCAGGGTCTCTCACTGACCAGAGCTCACCACGTAGACACAGCTAGCTGGTCAAGCAAGCCCAAGGGGTTACCTGCCTTTACCTCCTCAGTGCTGGTAACACAAGCACATTACCTAGCCTGGCTTTTCACATGGTTTCTTGGGCTTGAATTCAGGTCCTCACGCTTGTCTTTTCACCGAAGCCATTATCTTCAATCCCTTACCTGCTTTGGTATAAAGATCTGAGACGGGAAGAGCCTTTCTCTCTGCCCGAAGTGGGGCCACTGTTTTGATGGGCTTTGCACTTGCCAAAAGCCTGATCACCTGTTTTCTGCCTCAGTCTCCTGCCTCAAACAGCCTCCAGAGCCTGTGGCTCTCCCAAGGCTCTAATGGAGGCTCACTAACAATGTGGAGAAAAGAATGGGATTGGTCTATAGTCTTCATAGCTTTTTGCAAGAAGGAGTTGAGTATAGGAAGATGACGGAATGATAAGAAGAAGAGGTGTGTGAATGAGAGAGAGAGAGAGAGAGAGAGAGAGAGAGAGAGAGAGGGAGAGAGGGAGATAGACAGACAGACAGACAGGGACAGAGACCGAGAGAGACAGAGAGCACACCTCTGTACAGGATCAGTTAGAAGTGAGGACAAAAGTGGTCCTGGAGATCTGAAGTTGCTGCTCTGTGGCTGGCTGAGAGCCGGCATCCGCCTAAGTGATGAAGCTGCCTTGAGCATCTCAGCAGAGTTGCTAGGTGAAGGCCCATTTGTACAGTGTGTGGTGGGGACAGCAGCACACGGGCCTTCATTCCATCCAGAGGCCTCCTCCATGTGTCCAGGGGTTTCCCCAGGAGGCCGTGGAAGATATCAAGCACAGTTCTCCTGAGGGGGAAGGGGGCGCTGAGCAGGGACAGGCTTGCTAGTAATCTGTCTCCTCTTTGCCTCTTGCCCTCCCTCTTGTTTCTGACTCCTTTCTGTCTGTCTTTCTAATCCTCTCTTGTTCTCGTCTCTTTGTGTGCCTTTTTTACTCTCCTCTTTTCTGCTTGTCATTCCCCTCTCACCCCTGGTTCTCTCTCTCTCTCTCTCTCTCTCTCTCTCTCATTTCCCCTTTTTTGCTCCCTTCTCCCCATCTCCGATTGCCTAGATCTCTCCTCTCCCATCTCTCTGCATCTCTGTGTAGCTCCCGGTTCCCCTTCCTCTCCTCCCACACCCCGCTCTGTCGCTCTCCTCTCTCTTACTTTCTTTGGAATTGTTTCCTCTCCCCTCTCTTGCTCTAATCTCTCATTTCTCTAAGATGATCTCTTTTTCACCAATTCCGTTTTGTATCTCCCTCCCTCCCTCTCCCCCCTCTCTAATTCTTTCCTCTCTCCTCTCCTTTTCCTCACTCACCCTCATCTGTCTCTGACTTTCTCTCACGCACGCCCCTCAAACCTCTGTATTAAATTACTGTTGAATGTCTCCGCGCTCAGCACCAGGATCACATGACACAGCACACGGGGATTTGCTTTTAAATCTCGCCCAAGAGAGAGAAACGAAAATGACTTGCAGGATTTTGACACAATGATCAGACACAAAATTTTTTTATCCCCCACCCTTGAATAAATAGGAACTTGTCAGATGTCATTACCATATCACACAGATCAGAATTCGTCTCAGTTTTTTTTTTTTTTTTTTTTTTTTTTTTTTGGTGGTCCTAAAAGTAATAAAGAGTTATAACTGCATTCCAAGTTATCTTTGGATCATTGACGGTTCCATGACCAAAGATTTGTCTGTCCTGAAGGCGGATGGAGTTTGAGCTGATTTATCCCCTGGAGCTTGAGGCCTGACGGCTGCTTCATTGAGTTATAAACTACCACAATGGGTTCTGGCTCCCATCACTGTGCTCCAGCTATTGTGCCCGAGTTTTCCTTCCTTTAAAAAGCCATTTTCAAATATCTGTGTATGTGATATGTGTGTGTGATGTTTGTAATTGATGTGTATGTGTATAACACATGCATGTTATGTTCGTGTGTATAATGTATGTGTATGACGTGTGTTTGTGATATGTGTGTGATGTATGTATGATGTATGTAATTGATGTGTGTGTACACAATATATGTGTGTGATATTTGTTTGTGTGTGTGATGTATGTTTCTGTATTTGATATGTGATACGTGGTGTACGTGTGTATATGCATACCTGTTTGTGTGTGTTGAGTGTTGAGTGTGGGTATTCATGTATAATTGTTTGCACGTGGTTCAGAGAACAACCTTGGGTTGCCTTCCATTTTTTTTTTTTTTTTTTTTGGACACAGCATTACCTGTTGCTCACTACTGTGAAGACCAAGCTAGCTGACGAGAGCTTCCAGCATTCTTCTGTGTCTGCCTTGTAGGACTGTTAGGGTTAGAAATGTGTGCCACTCTATCCAGCCCCAAGTGGGTTCTAGGAGTCTGAATTCAGGTCCTCATGCTACACAGCAGGCAAGGGCTTCACTGACTGAGCCACCCTCTTTTGAGCTAAGGTCTCAAGTAGTTCAAACTGTCCTCAAGCTTACTCTGTAGCTGAGGGTGACCTTGTGCCTCTGATCTTTCAGGCACCAGCGTCTGCATGATGGGGTTTGAGATGTGCCACCATGCCCAGTTTGTGGGGCCTCGCTTTTCAGATATGGGAATCTCTTTGGTTAAGCATTAGAGATAGAGAGTGTTAGTTGTGGCAGGGGCTTACGTTTGGGCTTGGTCTCCATCCCTCCTTTCTAATTGTTGAGGGTGAAGAAAAGTCTGTGCTAATAAAGACCTCTCCTGAGCCAAGTGATGTTCAGAAATTATTCCTTACCATCATTACTGCAGTCAATAAACAAATTGCTGCTGTCTTTGATTCATCCCCGGAGAACGCTGACAGGTTTCTGACAGGCGACTTCAGGTTTAAAGTCATCCTTGGGGTCTCTCCGTTGGGTGGCCCCGATGATCAAGCCAAACAGAAGGTACAAGTCCCTCCTCTTCAGGTGAAGATGGAGGCTCCCGTCCTGCACCCAAGTCGCCACCGGTTACCCATCGGCTTCTTTCTAATGAAGACGGATGCCAGGCAGCTCTGGTTTATCCAGCCACTCAAAGGTGTAACTGACTTCCCAATTTATTAACAATGGTGATTCATTACCATGACAATTGGGAAGAAACTGATTACCTTTGAATATCTGATGAGGTAATCCTGCCTCTGAGTCCTGGTAATGAATCACCATTTTCCCTCCCTCCTTTGACCTAATTTTCCAAACCATGTATCTGTATAAAATATTGTGCAGAGGGGGGGAGCATCTATTTATCTTACAGGGATTCTCTCCTTCTGAATTCAAGAGAGAAGACAACCTACCACCCAGAAGAGAAGATTCATGAAGGTTCTGGGTCTGGAATTCACCAAAGCCGTCTTCCACACAGTCCATCTGTGGGGCAATAAGACTAGGAATAGCTACTCTCCTCCTGCGAACTGGGGCTGTAGAGTCTGCACCTGAGGGTGGTAGACTCTTGGGAAAGCTATGGGGCCATGTGATTCCATTTTGCTCCATGGTAGGAGCGGGTGCAAGCCTTACACTTAGTTATATTTTACTCATTTGTTTATTTCTTTCTTTGTGTGTGGAGATCAGAGAACAATTTGCAGGAGTCAATTCCTCTTTCCATCGAGTGGACTCCATGAACCAACCGCAAGGGGGTCAAGTTTAGCGGCAAGCACCCTTGCTCCCTGAGCCATCTCACCGGTTGCCTTTCTCCAAGCCTTAATCTTATACCGCCTGGGTTTCTTATGATAACTGTTGAGTGTGTGTGTGTCCGTGAGTGTGTGCGCGTGTGTCTGTGTGTGTGTGTGTGTGCACACGTGCGCGCGCATGTACTTGTATGTGTGCACATATATAAAGGCCAGAGATCAACGTCAGTTGGCATTATTTCCAAGTTGCCATTCATCTCAGTTTTTGTTTGTCTTGGTTTCTGAGACGGGTCTCTCACTGACCTGGGACTCACTAAGTAGGTTGGTCAGGCTGGCTGTTCAGTGAGCATCACCTGTCTCAACCTCCCCAGTTCTGGGATTACAAGTGCACACCCTCATTCCTGAGTTTCCATTTCTTACATGGGCTCCAAGGATTGAATTCAAATCTTCATGCTGGTACAGCAAACACTCTATTTATCTCCCTATCCCAATATGATCTTTTTTTCTTTTCTTAAACCTTCATATTGTCTTAGCCAGGAAGATGTGAGAGCCTCACAATTGCTCTCTTAAAGAAATGGTGCCACTGGTTACTCATGGGTCTAATTGATAGTGGTTATCTATAAAGGTTGATATTTGCAAAGTGCCATGCAGGTAAGCATACAGGTTCCTCGACATGGCAATCTGTTCCCTGGAGGAAAGGTATCATTGATCCAACACTACTTTGTGAAGGTGCATTGGGAGAGAAGATGTTTTCTCTTGGTGGTGTGTTTAAGTGCAGGCACATAAACATCCATAGCACTGGTGAGGGCCAGATGGGTACATTTTCACTGTTTTTATTTGTCCATGTTCTTAATCTAAAAAAAAAATCCTGAGAGTTTGGATCATAAATGTACACGAAGCTATTCACCCCAGGTAGGAGAATCCATAACAGATCAAAGTAAGAAAACAAAAACAACACCAAAGTTTAGCTTGGCCAAACAGTTTGTTTGTTGGGGTTGCTTACAGCACCAAGATGGTGCTACCACCCTGAAAATCTACCCCTAACAGAAGCAATGACTCAGGAGAGCTACATCCCTGGAGTCGGCACAACTTGGAGAAGACTCCACAGTCATATGATCTTACAGCAACTCTTCTGCCCTGGGCTTGTTAACTGCTTCTATATCTTTGGGAAGGGACCTTGAGATCCTTCTAAATTCATCTTTCTCAGACACGTGACCTTTGTTTGTTTCTTGAGTCTGGAACCTCCCTCCCTAACGGACTGTCTCAAGGTGGAGAAATTTGTTATGTAACACCTCACAGCCAGGAGCAAAAGGGAATGAGGGGGAACTGGGATCCCACAGTTCCCTTAAGGGGCACATCCCTTGCAGGCTAGATCCAGGACAAGGCCTTTGTTGGAGGGAAGAGTCTTGGGACATGTAGCATCACGGCTGGAGAGGAGGTTCAATGGTTAAGAGCACTTGCTGCTCTTGCAAAGGGTGGCTACAACTGCCTGTAACTCCATCTCTAGGAGATAGGATGCTCTCTGGGCTCTGAGAGTCCTTGCACTCACCTGTACATCCCTATACAAATACACATAATTACAATAAAACAATGAAAAGGATCACAATCTTTCTCTTCTCCTTTGCTTCTACCTGAGCAAACAGAGTGGTATAAGCACCTACAATAGCCTGCCGCTGGGATGCTCCTACATGTTCACCTAACAGACTAGGGTTGTGTTTCCATTTCCTTCAGTTTCCTTTAGTTTGCCTGTGGAAATGTTGTTTCTACAATGAGTTCAAGATCTCAGGGCTCCATGGTTGTCTCCCATGTTCCTATGAGTCTCAGAACTGAACCGTACTTTGGCCCTGGGCTGTCGGACTTGGGCACCATATTAAGCTTTTCTGAGCAGCTTGCTTCCTCCTTTCCACTCAGTCAAGTTCCCAGTCTATGGAATGATGCCATCCATTTAGGATTGACCTCTTACACCAACTGACTCAGTCTGGAAATTCCCACACAGACATCACCAGAAAGCTTGTCTACTAGGTGACTCTGTAGAATCCAAGAGGATTTATTAAAAAATGGTGTTTCCCCGAAAGAGGGTGTTTGTCACTCATTAGATCAGGATGAGGGTTGGTTCAGGACAGGACCTTCCAGGAGGCTGACTTGATACTGGATGGCATTTGCAGAACTTTAGGCATCTGTGGGCCCACAAGCTGAGGAGAGGTATTTTTGCCATTAGTGGTATACAGAGATGAGAGATATAGATAAATGTGCCACTATGCTCAGGACAACCTTCCCTCTTCCATGGAGCAGCAAAGAGTTTAGCTATGATGTCTCCATGGCTGAGCTACAGAGATCTGGATCCCAAGGAAGGGAGGGGGTGGGACAGCTGATAAAGCCACAGGAAATAGACACCACACGTTCCTGGAGCAACCAAGGCATATCCCCATTTGTGGCCTGCAAGGCTGGACTTTCATTCCATCAGATGAGGAGCAGGTTCAGGAACCCCCAGAATCTGAGGGAGAGAAATTCAGGGCATATCTCCAGACAAACTCCCACTGTGAAGTGTTAGGTGTGATGAGCTGGTGGATGAGATCAGCCAGCCTGGGTCACAGAGAACCCTGGGTCAGAGATGTGGGTGGTGGGAGTATAGAGTACTTGCTACAGAGGAGGATGGGGAGAGACCACATAAGTAGACTTCTTCTCAGGGAGAAAGCAAACAAGAAGAGCTGTAACCAAACGGAAGCACCTCCCACTCCAACCCCCACCTTGTTAACACAAAACTTTTTCTAGAGCTCTCTTGTCAGAGTTCTGGAGTTGGCGGCTCACTTAGGGCTGGCATCATAGATGGAAACGCCTGTAGGTACCGACAGATGCTCTGAAAAAGCGAGGGACATGCTCTACCAGGTATGGCCAAGTGGAAGGCCAGCTGGGAGCATGTGCCCCCTCTCCCTCCTCTCCCTCCCCTCAGCTGCCCCTTCTCCCTTTCCTGCCGACATCAAAGTTCTGCAGAAAACAAAAACCAGCCACAAATGGCAGCATCTCAAGTCTGCAAGATGCACATGCTCCTAGGCATGCAAATCCAACCATCCGAATATTATATATGATGGACATTCAATAACCATTCACACCTTCAGAGCCAACATGGGGACCCAGCAGGTGCCAGTGAGAAGCCTCATTCCATTTTTATTTTATTTTTTATCTAGGCCGAGCAGTGAGCCATGGCCTTTGTTCTCACAGTACTTTCAGTTTAGTGGAGAGGGTAAGGGCCACACAGAATTTGCCCCACAGAAGCTAGAGGGGTGAATGTTGGCAGGAGAGGCCCACAGAGCTACTGGGACTTCAAACAATGAGGTCCGCTTGCCAGGTGAGGAGTGTGCAGAGAAGGGAGTCGGAGCTCTTTTGTAGGAGTGAGGCTCCCAGCAGGATGAAGGATAGCAGCAGAGAGCTCTCACGGAAGCTGGGTGAGGGTACCAGGTGAGGGGCTGGGCACAGAGTGCCCTGTATGAACAGAGGCCTAGGGGCTGTATCCCAGAGCTGATGGGGGATGATCATAGATGCTGAAGCTGGCATGGTAGACAAGGGACAGAGAAGGAGCCACTGGTGCTTGTGGGCTCTATCTTGATCTCACTGTATGCTTTTAAGCACATGTATGTTTAGAAAAGCCCACAGTTGTGTCGGGAGCTTCTTAGAAGAGGGAAGAGCTAGCACAGGGGTCAGGAAGGTTCTTTGTGAGTCCAGAGGGAGGGAAATAAGGACAACCTGGGTGAGGCTGGGGGTGATGGGCATGGCGAATGCGATGGATTAGAAGGCCATTATTGTAGTATACTATTTTCCTTCCAGGTATAACATGTTCATTTAATTGCTATCTTCAGTCAGAGATTACTATGGCCTGGTAGCCATGGCTACCAATTGAGCAGAACAGTAGAGTGATAGCCCGGCCTGTGGTGATGACAGGTGGAACCCTTAAGCACTCTCTAGTAGATAGAACAGAGGAGAACTACAGGACTCTGACTGGGACTGCAGCCATTAGTCCTTCTGCCCCCAGCTGCAAGTGATCTTGGGAGATGCTAGTATATATAGGAGTTGGAAGGTCAGCCGAATGGGGGGCTCCATGGGGCAGCTTCTTTGACGTCATCATCCATGATGGGGTGGTACTTTTACTGACATAACAGTTTTGAGTTTGCACATGCTCTCGGAAGTACACCTTCACTTACTCGCCCTTACATAACCCCAAGAAACTAATTGAACCACCAAGTTGAGTAAGTATTTCGGTAGAATTGTTACTTTGGTCCATTCTACCAGTGCATCCAGAGTGAATAGTCCTTTGTTCCTGTCTCCCCGGGAGACACATATGAGGAAGAACCCATGACTGTTGACCTGGGAAAAGAGGAATGAGAGAGATTAATGGTGGCACTGTTGACTTCAAGGTTCAGGCCTGGCCACCTGTGGTGCAGCAGGTGCTTCAGGGCCTCCCGCTGGGCAGGAGGAGGAGGCCCAGTTCTCCACCGACCTTCTTTCTCTGGTGAATCTCTCCATCTTCATTGTCTGCCCTTCTACTGTTTTGAAACACAGTTGCATGGGGTTGGCTTTGACGCCTGTTTCTGAGTTGGAGGGTTTGGTTTGAGTTGAGGTAGCTGCATTCCCACCCTTCCTAGTCCCCAACTCCCCCCCTGCCCAAGGCAAGTGAAACCAGATGTCTAACAAGGTCTTGGCACCAGAAGGCTCATTTAAACCAGGATCAAGGGCTAGAGTGATTGGGGGAGGGCTGGGGGTTTTGAAGTGTTGGCCACATGAGATGATGTTTGGAAACCGCCTTGGAAGCTGTGCTGAGCAGCCTAACAGCAAAGCTCCTCCTCTGGCCTTATCTTTGTTATGACTGCAGCAGCCACAGCAGTAGCAGAGGCCTAGGGAGGCAGGGACCAAAGGGCTGATTCACGGAGACATCATGTCCCACTGCTGGTGGTCCAGGCCTCCTGGGAACAGGGCTGGACATGAAGCAGGGGTGGAGAGCTATTGGTACTTTACTTGGGGGTAGGTGGAGAAGGGCTTCTATGCCTGCTCCTGAGGACTGTGATGGAAGGCATATCTTATATGAGCAACAGAGTCCAGACCAGGGCCCATCTGGAAGAGGAGCCAGGAAGATGGCTCAGTGGTTAATCATCTCTACATTGCCTATATTACTTAAAGAAATAAGAATGCTGTGTTAATGGTTATATATTTCTGGTATAATGACAAGAAAAAAGTTTGAAGAAATTATTTATTAGCTGCAATATATCCAAATAATTTTTATTCATGGTAGGTTCAACCCACAATGTGGGGGCCATACTTAGGGCAGAGTGAACTTTAGGGACATTTGGAGATGCCACAAAGCTTGCTGGCCATTCCCTCTCATGCACAATTATGAGGACCTGATGATAGGGTTAGATAAATGATGGATGATAGCTAAAACATAGATGGTAGGTAGATGGTAGATAAAACAGATGGTAGGTAGATCAATGACAGGGAGTCATATGACAGATGGATGTTTTCAGGTAAGCAAATAGATGATAGATAAATGATAGACAGATCTTTAGAATTCATGAAAAAGCCACTCACACAGTACCCCTGTGTGAGATGGGAGGCAGAAACAGGAGAATTTCTGAAAGCTCCTGGGTTAGCTAGCCTGATAGTCTCTCCTGCAAACCAGAGACCCTGTCTCAAACAACATATAAGGCAGGTGAGTGACACCTGAGGTTGTCCTCTGACCTCCATATGTAAGCCATGGCCTGTGCACTCTTGTTTTTACACACACACACACACACACACACACACACACACACACACACCATGAAAATACAGTGGAGGTAAGTAGGTTCTATACAAAGACAACTGTAGTGATATTTTGGTTATGCTCTAACAAATACACCTTGCCTGAGGATCAGAGTGTAAAGCTAGCCACATGAGTTAGCCATAGTGGCCAGGCAGTGGTGGCACACACCTTTAGTCCCAGCACTCGGGAGACAGAGGCAGATGGATCTCTGTTAGTTCAAGGCCACCCTGGGCTACAGGAATACCTACTTTTCTCTGCCGATGACTCCCTAAACTCGAGAGGATCTCCTGGTTCATGTGGCACCAAGGCGTGCTGGGCCGATCCCTCTGCAAGAGGAAAAACCAGACTAAGAGTCAGGAGACCGGGACCCCAGGCTGACCCTGATGCTGCCAGGACCTCTGCCTCCCTGGACCTCCTCTCCACCCTTGCTCGGTATCAGGAGAGATCCTCGTGGGCCCCAGACTCGCTCTTTGCCCCTCCTTTTATAGCCACTGAAGTCTCCCTTCAGAGCAGGCAAAGGAGATGTGGATTGTAGTAACGCTAGCTTCTCCGCCTGGTGCTCTGGGCCCTCTCTCCTCCTGTCCTTCTGGTCTGCTACCACTGATAGCAGCTCGATATTGAGCGGCTCTTTTGTCAAGCAGTATTCAAGACGGGCAGTCCCCGTGCTTGGCAGTCAATGGACTCCCCGTATGCGGCCGCCTCATCCTATATCAGGAGTCTCTGCTCTTGCTTCTTTGTTCCTCTGACTCCTGTTCAAAGGCTCCAAGTTATCCCACCTAAGCACACGTGTCCCTCTGGGATCCATTTCCCCACTGGGCCTTGTGCTTTGTTGGGAGCAACCTGTTGCCCTTCTCCAGGAAGGCAATGCATTATCCCGGCTGCCCCACTGCCTCCCTGACTCTGAGGGTCCCTTGCTTCTGCAGCCCCGTGTGCTGTGACGATTCCCTGCCGGGCCCTTTCATTTCCTTCTGCTGGGCCTAGTCCCTGGTGGGCACGTGCCCAAAGACTCCCGCTGTTGGCACACTTCCCCTTCTATTGACTTCTCCTTTGTTAGGGACTCATGCAAGAGGGGGCTCTGAGCAAGAACGGTGTGCTTCTCTGTCTCCCTTCCTGCCCCCCGTCCCCCGTGTGTGTGTGTGTGTGTGTGTGTGTGTGTGTGTGTGTTTTCGTTACTTTTCTATTGCTGTAATAAAACACCATGACCAAGAGAACTTCCAGAAGGAAGCATTTGTTTGGGCTTCTGGTTCCAGGGGGATAGGAGTTCCTCACCATCGATGCATAGCAGCAGGCGGGCGTGGTGACTGGACCAGGAGCGGAGAGCCCACATCTTAAATAGGAAGGATGTGGCTGTACACCAGGCCTGTTACCCCCACAATGCCTGCCTCCTGTGAGGTACTTCCTCCAGCAGGGCCATTCCTTTTAATGTCCCCCCCCCCCCAGTATACCTACTGACAGGGGATGATATATTAAGAAATCTGAGTTTATGGGGGCATCCACACTCAAACCACAAAACAGCCCGAACATCTCTGAACTCCATAGCCAGAAGCACTAAGAAGGGCAAGGGCTGGCACAGGGTAAAGGCTCAAGCTAGGTGTTTGGCAGTAAAGAGGCGCAAGGGACTCACAGACCTTTGCTTCTGAATGCCGTTCATTCGCTAGCTCTCTGTTATCTTGACAAAAAGCAAGTTAGGGAAGAGAGAGAGAGAGAGTCCATAGTGGTGGGGAGGGGAAGTTAGCAGGGTCAGGAGGGATGGAGGGGAGAGGGGAGGGAGCTAGAAGACAGGAGAGAAGTGGAGGGAGGAGAGGGAGGTAGACAGAGAGAGAGACAGAGAGACAGAGAGAGAGAGAGAGGGACAGAGAACAGGAAGTGGAGCCAGGTTATAACCCCCCGAAGGCCCGCCCCCAATGACATACTTCCTCCAGCAAGGCTCCACCTCCTAAAGGCTCCATAATCTCTCCAAACAGGGACCAACAAGGGACCAAGTGATCAAAGGCTTGAGCCTTTGGGGCCATTTCTCACTCAAGCCACCACACCTCTAAAGAAACTTCAAGGAAGGGATTCAGAAATAAAGATCCCAGAGGACAAGGGAAGCAAGAAAGGGCAGCTCAGAGCAGCTGACCCATGTCAGTGGAGTTTTTGAAGATGGAAGATAACAGATTAACAGGAACTGCCTTAGCTGGGAAGAGAAGGCAAAGCCTGCAGCGTCTGTCTGCCGGGGTCTGAACCAGGCTCTGAGGAAGTAGCTTCTTCCCATAGCAGAAGCCGAGAGCCTTGGGACCTTGGAAGCCCATGGATAGGAGTTAGAGCAAGAAGACAGTCTAGAGAATCCCTCAATGTTTCTTCCTTCTTCCCCCATAGTCTTCAGCCTGCTCCAGTGCAAAGGAAGTCATCCCTGGAAGGGCTGGTGGGGAGGGAAAGAAGGACCCAGACCTCATCATCAAAGGACAGGAAGTTAGCAGGTCTCCTAAGAAATGTGGACAACGAGTCAGAGACCTGGGCAGGAGGACTGGGACACCTTAGAGGCCTGACATCTTGTACTGGATAGTTCTATGTCAACTTTTCATAAGCTAGAGTCATCAGAGAGGAGGGAGCCTCAGTTGAGAAATTGTCCCCATGACCTCTGGCTGTAGGATGTTTTCTTAGTGATTGATAGAGGAGGTCCCAGCCCATAGTGGGCAGTAACATCCCTGGGCTGGGGCTCCTAGGCACTACAAGAAAGCAGGCCGAGCAAGCCATGGGGAGCAAGCCGGTAGTCAGTAGCCATCAAGGGCCTCTGCATCAGCTCCTGCCTTCAGGTTCCTGTTCTGTGTGAGTTCCTGCCCTCGGTGCTTTTGATAATGAACTCTATAGGGAACAATGAGTGCAGTAGACCCCGTCCTCCCCAAGTTGCTTTTGGTCATGGTGTTTCACTACAGCAATGGTAACCCTAACTAAGACAAGAGTCCTGTGTATTTGGGGGACCCCATAGTTTAATTCTTTCTCCCCTACCTTCTCTCCCTGTCTTCCCTCCCTCCCCTCTCCCCTCCTCCTTCTTTCCTTTCTTGGGTCCTTCCCTCTTGTTTCCTTCTCGTTTTTTCCTCAGCAGGCTCTAACTCACTATGCAGCAGAATATGACCTGGAACTTCTGGTCTTCTGCCTCCAGCTCAAGAGTACTGGGGTTCCCAGGCCTTCAGCCATCATGCCTGGTTTATCCAGCATTAGAGATGGACCCCGTGCTATTGCAAGCTAGGGAGCACTCTACACACTGAGCTGCACCACAAGGCTCCCTTCTCATTTCAGAAGAAAGGCAGGTATGTGCCCTTGGTGGGTTTACATGCATGACTGAATCTCCTGTAGCCTGGTGGTTTCAGTTTGTTTTTTTTTTTTAAATTTAACTTTGTTAGCCCTGGACAGGGCCACTATGCCCAGGCTGGTCTTGAACTTACAACCACCATCCCCCCACAGCATGACAGTGCTGGCTTTCCACATGAGGTAGAACGCCTGGCCCCCTGCTGTAGGCACATCTGATGACAGCATCCCTTTAGGACAGATGAGTCCAAAGATGGACGACTGACTGTAGGTCTGTTCTCCTGTAGGGTTCACATTTGCCCACGAGTACCAGCAAAGGTCTGGTGAGAGCGAGCAATTCCCTGAATGGCGCGGAGATACCTCTCAGGCAGGGGCAGCAAGTGCCTCTCTCTCACCCTGTGCCAGTGCCCAGCAGTTTCCTCCCTTTCTGTGGAGCACCTTTGAATCTGTAAAATTATTATACAATGTTTATGTTTGCGTCTGAGTGTGGCATATACCAGGAGAGAGAGAGAGAGAGAGAGAGTGTGTGTGTGTGTGTGTGTGTGTGTGTGTGTGTGCACCAGCAGAGGCCACAAGGGGGCATCAGGTGATGTCTCTATCACTCTCCAATGTGTTCCCGCAAGAGAAGCTCCCTCACTGAACCTAGGGCTGGGCTGGCAGCCGCCCTGCCCAGTAACCCTCCTGTTTCTGTGCAGTAGAGGCTCACATGTGCCTGGCTTCTCTGTGTGGCCTAGGAATCTGAATTCAGGTCTTCAGACTTGGGGAGCAAGTGCCCTTACCCACCACACCATCTCCACAGCTCTCGCCGACCCTTCTTAATCGTTCTGTATAAGTCTGGGCAATGGGTTCTATGGATGGTGGGTGACCTTTGGTCCTTCTCCTACACATCTTTGAAACAAGCTTTGAATGAGTGAAGGGTTTCTGTCCTGATGCTTGTTTGGACCAAGGCAGCTGTGCACCTTCTGGGTAGACACTCAGCATCAGCTTCCCAGTGTCTGCCAGGCCCTCTGAAGTCACCTCAGATGCTTCTCACCGCTTCTCCATCAGACCTCCTTCCCCTCAGCTGCGAGACACACAGCCCAGGAGAGCCGTGCCAGCCACAAGGTGGCTTGCTTGATCAGTAACGGCAAGGGACAGAAACATCTGTTGGCACTCGGTGCCACTGACCACTCTCACCGTTTCTGTCCTGGCTGCTGACTTCTGTAGCGGAGCTCAGAACTCTGGGATCCTATGCGGGAGGTTGGTGTCAGCTCAGCTCGGTAAAATGCCACTTGAGTTGCTTGTGAGGGAATTCTGCCTGCGATGTGACCTGGCCCCAGGGCAGGGAAGCTGGCAGCCATCGATGCAGGTAACCATGGCTGGAGCAGCAACAAGGTGGACACCACACACTCTCTGGGTTTAGTGCAATACACAATGGCATCTCTTGATAATATATTCTTGCCGACAACTTGTACTGTGACAAGTTGCGTAAGATAACAAGGTTTTAAAGATGTCACTGGAAGTCTAGTCATAGCCAATCTGTAGACATGTAGAAGAAGGGGTCAGATATAAAGTGAAGAGCTTTTGTGAGTCAGTAACAAATTTCAGTGGAATAAATCTGACAAAGAATTAGCCTTCATATATAAAAAGTACTTACAAATCAATACAAGCTATACCACAGTAGCTATGCAAACTGTAGACAAAAAAGCCTCTTGAAAGCAGAGCTGTAGATGAGCAGAGTACTAAAGGTATAGACAGATGTTTGGATTTGTTAGTAATATATTTACACATAGACAGAAACACATAGAAAATCTTAATTGTAACTATTAAAATGGCAAAAAAAAAAATGTTTAAAATGAGCCTACAGAGATGGCTCTGTTGGTAAGGTGCTTGCTACACAAGCATAAGGACCAGAGTTCAGATTCCCAAAATCCATGTAAAAGCCTGGGGTGGTGGTACACTTATGTAACACTAGTTCTGGGGAGGTAGAGATGGGCAGCTCTTTAGGGATTGCTGAACAGCCTGTCTAGGCAACCAGTGAGCTCTGAGCTCAGTAAGAGATACTGTCTCAAAAACAAACAAGCAAAAAGGTAGATAGCTAGAGAGAGAGAC
Organism: Phodopus roborovskii; assembly: GCF_943737965.1. Classification (NCBI taxonomy): domain Eukaryota; kingdom Metazoa; phylum Chordata; class Mammalia; order Rodentia; family Cricetidae; genus Phodopus; species Phodopus roborovskii. The sequence goes on from NW_026126585.1 coordinate 6,487,117, forward strand.
AGACAAGAAACCTCTGGCTACCATACATGCACAGGCGAACATATGAGGGGCATGTATTGGCACATACCTGCACAGGAACACACACACACACACACACACACACACACACACACACACACACACACACACACACACCCAGCATTTTATCTGGCCTGATGGCTGAGGGAGTTAGGAAGCAAACTGGAAAAACTGATGAATTCATTCACTCTCAGAAACAGAATTCCTACGCATGCTGCCGATTACCAGACCCCGGCCTCAGTCTTCATCAGGACCAAAGTCCATTTGCCCTGCATGGGAAGTCTTGGCCTCCGCTGCAGAAGAGAGAACAGTGATTTATTCTCAGTCCATCGAGGTGTTAGGGGGCCATCTGGGGTAGCAGGAAGGGCAAGCCCTTTTGTTTTCCTAGGGCCATAGAAGGCTAGGCAGCTTCCCCAGCTGGGCCAGCCTCCCAGCAGGTGGCCAAGGACTCCTATTCTCAGCAAATCTTTATCTGGCCCACCGAGGACCATGAAATCCAGCCAGACCCTGCGAAGGTGACCCTGCAGCCCCAAGTGCCCTCTGAAGCACTCAGCCAGGCTGGCTTCCATTTTGGGTCCAGCGTGGCCACTGAGGAATGCCAAACATCCGGGCGCCTGGCAGTCACAAGGTCACCAGGTGTTTGGGATCTCTTTCCTCGAAATCTGGAGCGAACCTCCCGAGCCCCCTCTCCAAATCTAGTTTTGTCATCCTAAATCTGAACAGAGCCCTCGCTCTTTGTGGGCTGGGGGAGAGCAGCAGAGTCCTGCTGCCTGGAGACTACCATTTCATAGGGAAATGGTCGGGCTAATTGGACCCAGGTGTCCCCAGGTGCTAACACGCATGCTCCCACTGGAAAAGTGGGTGAGAAGTGAAACCACATGGGCTACTTACAAATAAGTGAGGTGTGAGCTTCGGCCCTCACTTCCCCCCCCCCCACCTCCTCCACCTGCTTTTGCCCTGTAGGCTCAGGAAGAAGGCCCCATACTCACACGTCACAGGGTCTGGTCTGGTCGCTGTTTCCTGCCCAGTGCTTTGCCGGGGCGAGGAAGGTGCAGTACAGTCTGCCCTGAACCTGCTAGCCTAGCGGGGCCCTGGATAATGGGAATCAGGATGATGAGGGCTTCCGAGCATTCTGCACAGGGCCGGGACCTGCAACCCACAGGGAAGTTGAGGACAGTCAGAAAGTAGGTCCTCAGTGTTGGGGCCAATGAACCTGGGGTTTTGCTTCTGGAAACCTGAGGACCCCGTGAATTCTTTTATTACTCTCTTTGTTTACGAGACAAGGTCTCAGATATCCAGTGCTTGCTCTGAACTCAATATGCTGGAGGATGACCTTGAACTTCAGATGCTCTTACTTCCTGCCTTTGTTTCCTAAGTGCTGGGATTACAGGCATGCCTGCTTTATGTAGTGCTGGGGATGGAACTCAGGGCTTTGGGAATGCTACACGGGCATTGTATTGATATAGCCACACTCCCAGCCTTATGTGCTTTACTTAATGAATACTCTTTACATCAAGACCAGCAACCTCTTCTCTCCCATTTTACAGATCAGCAAACTGAAGTTCAGAGATTACTGGTCAGAGATTCCTAGTAAGGGATTTATCCAAGGTTCCCTGGCTAGTTAGTAGCCAGGTAGGGGCTGGCCCTGAAGCCTGCAAATTAGAGCTTGCTTCCTATGATCCTGGGCTGGGAGTGTCCAGCTTTGGATCTGGAAGGGGCTGACTAGCACTGAAAGAGGAATCTCAAAGTCATAGAATGTCCCCTAGGAGACCAAAACTCTGACTCCATCTGTCCAGCTCCTCTCCGTCAGATAGTTTTCATTCAAACTTCAAACGTACCTACCTATCGCTTGTTTTAAAAAGAGATTTTTTAATTAGATTTAAAAAGTTTTGTGTGTGCATGTATGGGGGAACACACACACTATGGAATTCCTTTGGGAGTCAGAGGGCAGCTTCTTCTCTTCAATCATGTGGGTCCTGGGTCCTTGTTCAGCCATCGCTCGGGTGGGGTGTATAGGCCTGGAACTCAGACTCTCCCCATTCCCATCAGTGATGCCTGAGCAGCTGATTACTCTGGTTCCAAAGCACAGAACTCTGTGAGCTCTGGTTTGGCGTTCAGCAATGAAGTTGCATTTTGCTAAAATTACCTTTTGTTTATTTTAAGAACAGCAGCGCGTGAGTAGATTCCACAGGGCACGCGTGGAGGTCAGAGGAAAAGAGTGGGAGTCGGCTCTCTCCATCTTGTGGAGGTGTGCTTATCACAGCAACACAAACGAGACGCGGCAGTAGTGGTCTGGAGAACCCTGACCCATTTTGCTGTTTGAGTCGGAGCCTGGTAACAACAGATCCATACATAACTCCATCTTCAGCTTCATCCTTACCTTAGAGGCAGTGTTGCAGAGGGATCCAGTGAGTAGATTGTACCCCCATGGCAAGCTCCACGGTCTAGACCCACTTCTTATGATTTGCAGCTTGGGCTGGGGTGCCAGAGGTTCTGTATTTCCAGGGAGAACAAGCCTTGGACAGGGCACAGAGCAATTCCACACTGTCATGGGATTTCTGGAATGTCCTTACTGTATTCGAAGATAACCAGTTTCAGCACTTCAGCATAGGTATCGAGTCTGCGTTACTTATAGCATGATGTCAGATGTAAGAGCCACGTCTGCAATCTCTCCTCTGCTGCGGGTGACTGAGGGGCCTGGGGTCTGCAGGATTGCAGAAGGCTGGGCTGAGGCTGGCGATTGGAGGGCGCTGCATGGCTTATAAACTGAATGTCCAGGCTTCACACCAGCGTGGTTGGTGGCCTGCTACAGTTTACAATGTGCCCCAAGGAGACACAGGAGGACTTGCTGAAGGCAGGTCCAAAGGTCTCCAAGTCCTTTCTTTTACCCCATTTCCTGACCCTAACTCTTATTGCACTTTTTCTGAGTCCAGCCTGAGAAATCATCACCAGGCTAGGGCTCCACTTCGGGTAGAGAAAGGAAGCATGTGGAAGCCTGCTCCTAGCATGGCTCTCTCTGCTGGCTAGGGAGGCATAATTCACCACATATGTGGAAAGGCATACCTGCCGACCCACCTGGATGAACAGTGCGTCTTTAACATTTTAAAATTTATTTATGTATTTATGTGTGTGTACATGTGCACACGTACAGTATATGCACGTGTGTGCCAGCCAGTACATGCTCTAGTGCGTGGGAATGCATGTGAAAGACAACTGTCATTCCTCAGGCATCATTCACCTTGCTTCTCACTGGCCTGGAGCCCATCCAGTAGGGCAGGCTGCTGCCCACGTAGGTGAAGGAGGCCCACCAGTCTCTGCCTCCTCATCAGTGGGTTTACAAGCTTGCCCCGCCACACCCGGATTTTTCTAAAAATGTAGATTCTGGAGATCAAACTCAGGTCCCTATGCTCACACAGCAGGCACTTTGCCAACCGAACCAGCTCTGTGGCCCCTGGAACACTAAATATATTGCTCAAAGATAGAAATCGAGAGACAAACCCTGTGCTATTTAATTCCAAAGTCTGTCTAAGCCTCGATGCGCTCCTGTCTCAGGATGGTGGCTCAAAAACACGGTCTCTCAGCCTCTCTTTTAGTCCTCCAAGGTTGAGGAGGTGGGTGTGGCCCATGGGCTGTTAAAGCTATGCATGGTAGGCAGAAAGAGACAATAATTAGATTGTAACACTGGTGTTTATTTTTACATCTGTAGGCCTTATGTTTGCGTGGCAGACATCTTGCAGGGTTGGAGCCGAGCAAAAGGACCAAATCCTCTGCACAGAATCATCCCTAAACGTCACTGTTCAAGCAGAGTGGCAGTGACTTTACCAGTCTGTGACGCCCTTTCCTTTAAGTTTGCTAGGAAGAGCACACAGCACTTTCAGCTCTGTCCCTGTCCACTGGACATGACAGAGGTAAGGCTGTTGCCGGCTGGCCCTCTGTAACATTGTCTCAGCTAGTTTCGAAAGCAGCAGAGCACATTTGTAATCCCAGTTCAGGGAGGGAGACCCGCGGCTGCTGTTAGGGCTGGCTTGTGTTCCTCACGCGCAGCAGAAAACACGTTACCCTGATGGGTTCTGGGACAAACTTCACCTGCTAAGATTTACTTTACAGCAATTATGTAGTTAGTAGTCTGTCAGAAACAGAGTTTTTATACTCTGAATTAAAATGATAAGTTAGACAAGAGTGAGAGAGCGTGCGTGCGCGCGCACACACGCAGGCGCGCGCGCGCACACACACACTTTAGAATGTCAATAAATATGCCACCTGTCAAGCCATAAGGAGAGACTGTTCAATTGAAAGTAGCAATTATTTGAAAAATAGGTCACAACCACATCCATCAAAATTAGCCTGTTTTTTTTTTTTTTTGAGAAGACTGAAATCCCTAAGGCAGCAATTACTCATAAAATCCATAAATATAGGAGAATTAGTAACAAAATATAGTAATAACAGCACATGTAGACAGTGCTCTCAATGTAGTGGGCATTAGCCTCAACACGTGTGTATGTGTGTGTGTGTTGTATTGTGCACGCGTGTGTGTGTCCTGTTGTGTGTGGTTTGTGAGTGTGCTTTGTATTGTGTGTATAAATGCATTGTATGAGTGTTACTTATGAGTGGTGTGTGTAGTGTAGGCTGTGTGTGCTTCTTTACTTGGATATGTGGATAGATGTGCCATCCCGATGCACTCAGAGGCCAGCTGAAGACATTGCATATGCGCTATCATACTCTCTGCCTCACTCCTTTGAGGCAGGATCTCCCTCTGAACCTGGAACGCCTCAGTTCTTAGCTAGGCCGGTGTTCAGCAGGCTCTAGGGATCCTCCTGTCTCTACTCCTGATCTCTTAGTACTGTGATTACAAGAGTATAACCATGCCCACCTTTTTTAATGTGGGTGCTGGGGATTTAAGCTCTGCCCTCCTGCTTTTCCTGAATCATCTCTCAAGCTCTAGCCCACATACTCTGTGTGGATCAACTAGATCAATTTTTGTAACACTCTGTTGAATAGACACTGTCTCAGACAGCCCCCCCTTTTTTTTGCAGATGTGAAAGAGAGGCACAGAGATTAAGGAACATCCTATAGGATAAATCGATTCCCAGTTATCTTCACATAGGTCTATTGGCATATTCTGTGGAAAGGAGTAATGCAGTCCTTGGTTTAAGAGTACACCGTCACCTGAGGCTGTAGCTCAGTCTCGTATGTATGAAGCCATGGGCTCAATTTTCAGTAGTGTATAAACCAGGCACTCAGGAAGTAGAAGCATGAGGATCAGAGGTTCAAGGCCATCCAATACACAGTGAGTTTGAAGTTAGCCTGGGTGACATGAGGTTCTGTTAGGGAAAAGCAAAACAAATGAAAATACTGTCACCAAGAAAGTGATGCAGCAAGCGTCTGCCAGCATGGCTGCCGTTAGCTAACCTTCCCCTGGTTTCCTCCGAGAGGCACCTGTGCCTGGACAACCGGGCACAAGTGGCTGTGTCTAGGCTCCCGCCTGGCTGGTGGCTGGGGTTTCTTGGTGAATCTGCATCTTTACCCCGGCTCCTCTAGGGGATTGTTTTGAATTCTGCTCTACTTGCATTGTGGTACTGGGTGGCAGAATTTGTACTGAAGTCTTATATGGGTACACAGGGTGGCTTCACACAACATACACCATGAAGGTATCCTGGGTCTGGGGCCAGCTGGGCAGGTAAAAGCACCTGAGCAATCCTGGCAACCCGAGTTCGGTCCCCAGAATCCAAGTAAAGGTGAAGGAGAAAACCCACTCTATCCAGCTGACCTTTAGCCTCCTTGTGCATGTTGTGACATGTGTGTGCCACCCCCCCCATACCATGCACTGGTACACAAATGTACTAATAAATAAGAATTTAAAGATATCCTGGGTGGCTCGACTCTGCCCGGACTTGATAATTTAGCAAGAATTTATTTGGGAGTGTCATGCCTCATTTTCCTTTGAATGTGTGTGTGTGTGTGTGTGTGTGTGTGTGTGTGTGTGTGTGCAAGTCCCAGGGGAATTTAAGGAGTGTTAGGCTATGGGCACTTGCTGCATGCTCTCCTGCTGGTTCCCTTGTCCCTTGTCTGCCTCAGCTTTCCCCTCTGGTTCTTTAAAAAAAAAAAAAAAAAAAACAAGGGCTCAGAGCCTACACAGCAGCTCTCTGTGCCTGGAACACATACTTCATCTAATCAACTACTAAAGAGCAAGGGTTACTTTGGCTCACTGTTTGTGTGGGTTCAGTCCAGCACGGAAGACTCTGCTGCTCCCCAGCATGTACCCAGGCAGCAAGTTAACAGTCACAGAGAGAGGCAGAGGGGAACTGCTGAGCTCAAAGCAGAGGAAGGGGCTGGGGGAGGGAGGAGAGGAGAGAAAGGAGACAGGGAGAGAAAGCTGGGACAGGAGAGAGAGAGTGAGAGAGAGAGGAGAGAGAGGAGAGGGAGAGAGAGACAGAGGGAGAGAGGGGGAGAGAGGAGAGAGGGAGGGAGAGAGAGAGAGAAGGAGACAGACACAGAGATACATATTAGTACATATCTGCAGATGGATCACCCCAACAGCCTGGAACTTTCATCCTGGAAATTCCTCCTAGGCCCCACATCTTAAGCCCCCACCCGCAGTAGCGTGGTGGACTTGGACTTCTTCCCCAAAGTTGGCCCCAGCTTGACACTGTTTGGAAACCTACTGTGATGTCTAATTTTTTGATATTGGTATAGGTGTTCTCATCTACAAAGTTCATGACTAAGAACCAAGCTGGGGAGTTACACAACAAAAGCAATAAAAATTCCTGGTGTCTTAAGTAAGTTCTTACTTGTGGTTGGGTTGAATTCACAGCTGCCCTTGGTTACATGAGGTCCAAAGGCACTGAGCTGCACACACCTGCTAGGTAGGTCCTAATGCAGGTTGTGGGGTCCCTGGGGACTGTGCCCTTGAAGGTTAGTAGAATCCTAGACTCGTTTTCTTAGCTATTTTGCATTGTAGCCACGAGATAAAGTGTTTTTCTCCATTACATATTCCCGCTGTGATGTGTTGCTTGGTAACAGCCCCCAAAGCAATGGATCCAGCTGAACATGGACATGCACTCCTGAAAACCTGTGCCCAAATAAATCTTTTCTTTATTTAAAAAAAATGGTTTATTGTTATTATATTTTAAATTTTTTTGTGTGTGTTTAGCTATGTGCACACGAATACTGGTGTGTAGTTACTTTTGCAGCTATGTGCACATGCGTACTGGTGTCTGTGGAGGTCAGAAACATGAGACTCCCCTGGAGCTGTGGTTACAGGCAGGCATGGGTCACCTGATGCAGATGCAAGAACAGTGTGCATTCTCATCCACTGGGCCATCTTCCCAGCCTCATACCTTTTCTTTCTGCAAGCTGATTACCTGGGGTGTCTTGTTACAGTAAAGGAAAACTGACTAATAGAGTGACCAATGGAAAGTAAAAGTGAGTGGAAGAAGACAACCCACCTGTCAATCATGTGGATCAATAATGTGGGTTCAGAAAAAGCACTGCAGGGACTGTTCAGCTCTAGCTCAAAATGACCAGGGCTGGAGCTGCTGAGCCAAAGGAATTACGTTCTGGGTAGCATTGGGTAGCTCTCATGCTGCCATGCGCTCTGGTCACGATGGATCCTGGAGAGGGTCCTGTGAGAGTGCTGATCACAGTGTTCTGTGTGGCCTTAGTCTCACACTCATCCTGCCTCCTGGTATCAATAGATGAGGCCCTCGGCCACCTGAATGAGCAGGCTGTGAACTGTGGAGTCTCAGCCTTCTAGAGTACAGCTTGGAAGTGTAGATGACAGGGTGGTTGTGTACGGATGTAGGGGCATAGGGATAGATATCAGCCCGAGACGATGGCTCACTTGGTAAAGTACTCGTTTTTTGCAGTGTAGGGACCTGAGTTCGGATCCCCAGTGCAGAGCATACATATAAAGCTAGATGCAGTTATGTACACCGGAAGTTCCAGTGACATTGAGATGGGAGGCGAGACAGGCTGTAAGCTGGAGGAACAGCCAGCCTTTGCCTATTTGCTCAAGTTCTAGGCTAGACATAATTTGACAAATAAAAGATGGAAGGTACCCGAGGATGGAGACACATAACTATCTTCTGACCTCCACAGGTGCACTGTACACATGTGCATCCATGAGCACATGTGGACACGTGTGGACACACACACACACACACACACACACACACACCCTACATATTTGTACTGAATACCTATGCAATATAGCTCTGAGAGGTGAAGTCAGGGCTCCTGTGTTCCAGACTGGCTCCTTGACCTCATGGCAGGCAGTGGTGCTCCAAGACTATGCAGGTAAACGGGGTGAGATGCGCCCCACCAAGCCCTCTGGCGCCAGGCCTAAAGGATGTCCCAAATTGCCCCGCAGCTGCCTCCCGAAACATTTCCGACACTCATCAGTCCTAACAAGCTCCCTGCACCAACTTGCCCTCCCCAACGCGCCGTTTCTCATTGCCAAGTGTAATTAATGTGAGGCATTGACTTAGGGCACAGCTAACAAGCACATATTAATTCTGAAAAGTCAGGTTCTCTCCCTGGAAATGAGTTGCTGACGATCAGCTACCACAGGAGTTTAAAAGTGCAGGAAAGGGAGGAGGTAATTATGGGCTGCCACTGCCTTGCTGGTCTGTGCTCCTGCCTCCTAGAATCATCAGTGAGTGATGGTTCCCCACCTCCAGGAGGGGTGCTGAGATTCTCCCCAGGACTGTCTCCTCAAGGCCCAGTGCTCTCCCTCCCCAGAGAGCATCTGGCTTTCAGCCTGTCTCTCTGTGCTGCAGTCTTCCTTTGGATGTTGAGCAATGCCCTACCTAATTGTTTTCCCCATTGGGTATTTACAGGTTTGCCTCCCATGCTTCGAGGCCACTCATTGGGCAGCTTTGGGCAAATGGATGCTGGACCAGCAAATGCCCTGTGTTTGAGCTCCTGAAAGCTGGCCTTTCCTTCTGAAGAACTCTGTTTCCAGGAGCCTGGTCCTTCAGCCAGCCCCCTTCCTCTGGGAAGGGGGAACCCTTCACTTCCCCACATGGGGGATGGGCACGGAAAAGGAGCTTTGGGGTTGCCTGCTTTGTTGTGGGGGGGGCTCCCTTCTATCTGCCACCCTGTCTTTTGGCCTGGAAAACCCAGGGGAGAATCAGGGCTGGGTTACAGACAGTTGGGTGTTGGTTTCCTTTCAAATTTTTACTTAGTATTATGGTATTTATGTGCACGGGTGTCTGTCTGTGTGTCTGTGTGTGGGAGCATATGTGTGTTTGTCATGCCTGAGGATAACTTGTGGGAGTCAGTTCTCCTTTCCCACCACATACTTCCTGCCTGGGGGACTGAACTGGGACCATCAGGCTTGAGTTGCAAGTGTTTTTCCCTGCTGGGGCCATCTTGCCATGTAGTCCTGCTGGGTTCAGCCTCTGCTCTTTTTTTTTTTTTTTTTAAGCTATGTTAAGTTTGGACAAGCCACACCAGCTTGTTAATCTTCCGGCAACTCAATGGCAATTTGGGGTTGTCACCCTCCCTCCTCTGAATTACAGGGGGACGGGCGTACTAGCAGCTAGAAGAGCTGGCCATCTTCAACCAGAGCCAACACGGTATCTGCTGACTCCCCACTCCACGCCTTCCTCCTTGAACGTCCTGTTTCAGGAGCTTCTGTGCACTCCAGAAGCTCCTGGGGCCGCCCCAACACTCACGTTTCTTGGTATATGCCAGGGACCCACCATACACCTCTGTTTAAAAACACGTTTTGTGGTTTCCCCTGTTATTTATAGACCCCTGACCTCCCCTTCCCTACCTCGTTCCTCTTCGCACAAGGTCCAGCCCTTCACCTTTACCATCTCTGGCTACAGAGCATCACCCTCAAAGGGTGTGTCCACCACCCCATTCCAGAACACGTGGGTTTCCTGGGAATGCCTTTATGCTGCATATCTGGGTAACTCCCCCTGTGACCTCATCAGTGCCCGGGCATACCCCTCAGCTAGAGCAAAGGACAGCTATCTCTACGTCCATCTGATCCTTGCCATCTCTTCCCCAACCACTCTCCAAAATGGCTTTTCGACAAGGAATTGGATAGGACAAAGATAATTAGTGAGTGTGTGTGTGTGTGTGTGTGTGTGTGTGTGTGTGTGTGTGTGTATTTGATTATGTGTACATGTGTCTGGGTAAATGTATGCTATGCTTACTAAGATCCCCTGGAGCTGAGGCAACAGGTGGTCATGAGCAACATGGTGTGTGTGTGTGTGTGTGTGTGTATGTGTGTGTGTGTGTGTGTGTGTGTGTGTGCTTAACTTGGGTCTATAAAAGCAGTACATGCTCTTAACTGAAGAGCCGTCTCTCCAGCCCCAAAGCATAAACTTGCTGAAACTGAGAATGTAAACATGGATACACTGCACAGGGCAAACACACAAAGCCCCGTTTTCCTGATGCAGAGGCTCTTATTACAAAAGGTGTCACTGAGAAACTGAGACTCATACAGGTGTATCTTTGAGGGATTATCCTGAATTAGCTGCCGTAGGGGGCTCACCCTATGAGGGCAGCAGCATTCTAAGAGCTGGGTTCTTGCTTCCAACAAAGTGAGCTGAGCCCAGCTTTCCTCTCTGCTTCCTGACTATGGATGCCAGGTGAGCGTCAGCCTCCAGCTCCTTCCATCATGCCTTCTGTCTATGCCTATACCCTCAAACAGTAAACCCACACAGTTCCTGCGTGGTGTTGCTGTTGTCCGGCATTTGCCACAGCAACAAGAAAACTAGTTCTAAAGGGAAGGGAGAGGCTCCGGAAGGTGTGGACCTCTCTTTGGCTGCCAGAAGGGACTGACTGTTGTAGTTGGGGATGGGAGTCTATGCCTCATTTGAGTAGTTGGAGCAGTCTGTCAGGGGTAGGGATGTGCTGGTTCCTAGAATGAACCTTCTTATGATTCATTGCTGTGCATGTTTGGACCCTCTCTCTTTTCTGGTCTCAGGCAGAAAAGGCCCAGTTAGGTGACTGATCTTTGACCTGCTTTCCATGATGAGTTCTGAAGGTTTGGTGTGGTGGTGTTGGTGTTGGTGTTGGTGTTGGTGGTGGTGGTGGTGGTGGTGGTGGTGGTGGTGTGTGTATGTGTGTGTGTGTGTATTTTGCTGGTTGTTATTCAAGTTACCTGCTTTCCCACTCTCTGCAGCTTCCAGCTCCTAAGCTGGCCAATCCTGCTTTACCTGGATACCCTGAAAATCCTCCCTTGACAGCTCTTAAGGTGATTCCTTAGCCTCCCTCTGTAAGTCTCCCTGTCCATTGGTGGGAATCACCAGTAAAGCTGGATTTAAAGGCTTGGGAGACGGCTCAGTCAATAAAGCACCTGCTTTGGGAGCACAAAGACCCGACTTTGACTCCCAGAAGTCAAACAACAAGAATCCAGGCTTGATATTCCCAGCTAGAGCAAAATGGGAGGTGGAGAGACAAGCGGATCTCCAGAGCTCCCTGGACAGCTAGCCTAACCTCCTTGGTGAAGTTCCAGACCAATGAGAGACCCCCATATCAAATAAAAGGTGTATAGCGCCCGAAGAATCACACCCAAGGTTGTCCACTGACCTTCACACACACATGGACACATCGACATAGGCACCTCACTCCCCACGTTGGGTTAGGAACCCCACTCCCTGCATTGGGTTCAAGTTCAAAACACAATTTCCAATCCCCCGAAGCAACAAGTTGAGCACACACTCTCCAAACTGATAACCTTTTGAGTTAGTGACAACATGATTCTGGGATCCCAGCCAAGGTTGGACAGGGGTATCCCTCAGAGCAGCCCGGGGTCCTCCAGGCCCTGGGACTTTAGCTGCATGTAGGAGTGCCAGGCAAGGTTTCTGTCTCAATTTCTCTTTCCAGTTCTGAGGACACGTGGGATGAGAATCTGACCACTCATTCTTTAACTCCCTTGCTTTAATAGCTATCAGATGGAAACTTTGGCTCTTTTATTAAATGAAGCTGCATGCCACCCTGATAACTCCCAAGTCACATGATGGAGACTTGTATCCCGGCTTCAGCTTCTGTTGGTTAGACGGCTTCTCTCTGTGGTTCATGCAGCTTGAATGAGGTGTTCTCAGAAAAGGTAGTTCTCCAAGTTCCCCTCAAACCTGCCAGCAACTAATTGGACACAGAAAGCATCTTGAGGCTTAATTTGAAATTTGGAGACTGGCTCAGGCCAAGCCTTTGGGAGACTAAATTTCATCAATTATTTTTGAAAACTAAGTAGGCACGGTGTTGAATTCAGCATACCAAGATTGTAGTCTCTGTGTCAACGGGCTCTCATTCCCATGTCTTGAAAACGCCAGTCTGCCAGTCTTATCTTTCTTCTCTTGGGATAACTCAAATCTCACCGCTTGGCTGAGGAAATGGCAGAACCATGGCTTCCGTTCTATGACACTTGGCCCTCTGTTGGTCTCCAGAGAGTCTCAGTGGACAGGTGATAGCTCAAGGGCGAAGGTATTTTTCCTGACAAGGCTCTGACTGAGAAGCAAGTTAAGCAGGGATGAGTTTATTTTGGCTCACAGTTAGAGGGGATACAGTCCATCCTGGTGGGGAAGGCGTGGCATCTGGTCTAGTCAGGTAGCAGAAAGAAACGGTGCTTCCCTCCCTTATCGTGTTTAGTCAGCTCTGGATCTCAGCCCATGGAAGGGAGCCACTCACATTCAGGGTGGATTACCCCATTTTAATTACTCTAATCTAGAAAATTCTTCGCATATATGCCCAGAGATTTGTTTCCAAATCTCTGAGTCTATATCCTGTCAAGTAAACATAACATATGGACACACCAAGTCTCAGGTATCCCTGGGGACCAGCCACAGTGGAAGAGAAGTTTTCTCTTCACTTACGGCTCTGTAGAAAAACCATTATCAGGCCTGGGGAGATGATGCAGCAGGTTGGGATGTAGGCTGCTCTTACTGAGTCCTTGGTTCCCAGCATTCACTTTGGGTGGTTCACACAACCTGTAACTCCAGCTCCAGGGGACCTGATACCTTCTAGCCTCCAGGGGTACCTGAACACAGAAGCACATACTCATAAATTTAAAAAAAAAAAGTTGAAAAATAAAAGCCACTACTGCTCACACCTTTTAGATGATGGCTGAGGCTCTGTGAAGGTGGCTTGTGTGGGTTGGTGGACACTGAGCCTGTGTGGCCTTGGCTTTCACTAGAGATCAGCATTTCTAGAAAGAAGGGAGTAGAGATGAGATCAGGCGAGGGGGGGATCAGACAATTGCCATGCAGGTCCGAGAAAGAGTCTTGGTCTTATCTCCATTTCTCATTCCAATGTCATTGCTTGAGAAAGAGTATCCCCACATACATGCCTCTGTAAAGTGGAGTCTGGGTGAAGGCTGGTCTTGATCTGTCACATACGATGGGGTTCGGGTAATGTTTTATTTTGTTATTTTAGTGTCCATATGTGTATGTGTGCGTATGCATGGGCATCTGCATATGGAATCCAGAGGATAACCTTGAATGTTATTCCATGGGTACCGCCCACTTTTTTTTTTTTTTTTTTTTTTTTTTTTTTTTGAGGCAGGATCTTTTACTGGGACCTGAACGTTGCAATGTAAGCTATGCGGGCTGCCTATTGAGGCCTAGGGAATTCTCCTATCTCTGCTTCCTCAGGGTTAGGATTAGAAGCTACCACGCCTGGCTTTTCATTTATTTGTTTTACATGGGTCCCAGGCATCGTACTCTGTTCCTCAGGCCCCCAAGGCAAGCACTTTATTAACTGAGCCATCTCTCAAGCCCTCAACCAACCCTTTAAATGCTGAGTTCACTGTTCCTCCTAGGCTCTGATTGCTTGAGAGACTGACTCTTTCTGCCCTGTTGAGTCTCCTGGGGATGGGGAGCTTTGAAGCTTCCTACCGGTGTGGAGCTTTGTCACAAGGTGACCTGTGCTTTCCTTTCCTTTTTACCTCAGGTGAGAAGACAGCCAAGTTCAGTTTGGGTTGTCCTGAAGAGGGTGCAGAGAGCATCTCAAGACTCCAAAGCTCCGGTTGGCCAACTGTGCTACTTAGCTTGGATTGCCAACTTCACACAACTTAGAATCACTTAGCAAGAGAGTCTCAAGGAGGCAGTGTTTATATTGGGTTGATCCTTGGGCATGTCTTTGAACTAATTAACTGGTGTGAGAAGGCCCAGCCCACTGTGGGCGTGCTATTCCCCATGAAGGTGGGCCTGAGCTGTATAAAAGTGGAGGAATTGAGCTGGGCACAAGTAAGTAGGCATCCATTTCTCTTTGCTCTTGATTATGAATGTGATGTCACTGGCTGTTTGAAGTTCCTGCCTTAACTTCCCCATAGTGATGGGCGACTACCCAGAATTATAAGCTGAAATAAATAAACTCCATTATCTCCCAAGTTGCTCTTGGTGAGGATGGTTTTGTTTGTTTGTGTGTTTGTTTTTTGTTTTTGTTTTTGTTTTTGTTTTTTTGGAGACAGGGTTTCTCTGTATTGCTTTGGGACCTGTGCCAGAACTAGCTCTGAGCACTAGGCTGGCCTCCAACTCACAGAGATTCGAGTGCCTCTGCCTCCTGAGTCCTGGGATTAAAGGCCTGTGCCACCAGCATCTGGCAGTCAGGGTGTTTTTTTTTTTTTTTATCACAATGACAGGAATGAATTTAGGACACCAGGGTTGCATTGCCAGGAGCTGAGGAGCTTCTAGTCTTTTCCATTAGACATGTCTGAAAGTCCTTTCTCTCTCTTATTCCAGGTCACTGTAACCTCGCGCTGCTACCACAAGAAGCTTCCTGTAAATGCCCATGAGTCATCTTGGCTCTTCTTACTCCTGCCTTCATTGCTACAGTCTCCCTCTTTCTCAAACTTTCTCCTTTTCAAAAAGACACCTGTTGCGGCCTACCCCATGTGTGAGGTTATCTGAACTGTGTAAAGACCGGTTTTCTTCTGCTATGTATGCTGGAACACCTGCAATTCTAGCACTTAGGAGGCTGGGACAGGGGGATGCCAGGTTCAGCTTGGACAACTGAGTGAGACTGCCTACAAACAGTATTTTAAGAGAGAGTTGGTCATGTAGTTTGGGGGTTGGCAATTGCACAGCATATGTGAGGTCCTGGATTCAACTCTTGGCACAACAACAAACAGGTAGGCAATCCTTTGTAAGTGAGATCATAGTCTGAGATAACTAGATGGCAGGGTGTCAAGACTCTCTCTCTCTCTCTCTTACACACACACACACACACACACACACACACAGAGCCTAATATGGAGATAGGCTCTTAGGATCTCAGCACTGGGAATCTCAGCACTGAGATAGGAGGATTCTTGGGGCTCTATGTCCCTCTGGACGAGCCTGGTTGTCAGGTTCTAAGCCAGTGAGAAACTTTGTCTCAAAAAGTAATGTAAAGAAAGACAGATAGAAAAGATGGTGGCAGGTACTTGAGGAATGACAGAAGAGGTTGTCCTCTGACTTCCACATCGTGTCCTTACACATGCACATGTATCTGGGCACATACAAACATGCACAGATAATCTCATGCTTGTGTGTGTGTGTGTGTGTGTGTTCATACATATTCCTCTGAGTAGGTAAATGAGTATGCGTGCCTGCGTGTGCACACATGTAGAGGCCAGAATATAACCTTTCTTTTCTGAGACAGGGCCACTGTCTACCTGGCCACTGAACACCAGGGCTCTGCCAGGGTTCACCTTCTCAATACCGAGATTACAGCTGGATGCCAACAGGGCTGGCTTCATGTTTTTTATTCGTTTATTTTTAAACATGCATGTGATTCTTAATGCTATCAATTAGACTAGATTAGGAGCCCCGCCTCCAGGCATCCCTTAGCCTCTCAGCACACCTGTGGGGGGTTATGTTAATTAGGCTAATAGAGGTGGGAAGGCCCACAGTGAAAGTAGTAGAAAGTCATGGCCTGAGGTCACAGACTATACAAAAAGGAGAGGATGAGCCAAACCCAAACACCAATTGCTCTCTGCTTCTTGACTCGGCTGCGCACGTGTGTGTGTGTGTGTGTGTGTGTGTGTGTGTGTGTGTGTGTGGCATGACCAGCTATCCGCAGCTCCTGCTGTCTTGACTTCTCTCCCATGGACTGTGCCTTTGACCTGTGAGCTAAAATGAACTCCTTTCCTTTCCGTTGCTTCTGTAAGGGTGCTTAGGTAAGTCTTGTTTGTGTGTTCACACTGACTTCCTTGTGATGGGAACGGAAACCAAGACAGTGGATTCTGTGGATTGTACTTTCCTGGCCAGCACTTTACCAGAGAAGTGTCCCCTCATCCCTCATCCCTCATCCCTCTCTGCACACCCCACCCTCCCCTCCACTAGTGGAGGATGAGAAAGTCCTCTGTGTCTGAGGCTAAGGCCACCGCCACACCCAGCAGGCTCACCACAGAGGAGGAAGGGGACTTCTCATCCCCTCTGGGAGCTCTCAGAGGTCAATACAAACCACTTTTGGTCACTGGCCAAACTGAAGAACATTCCTGTTCCTTCCAGATCATTATTAAGAATTTTATAGGACCATACACAATCTTCTGCCTCACATACCGACCTAAAGTCCCAGAGAAAAACTCATCTCCGAGTATTGGGCCATAAATTATATGAGGTACATTTCATTATAAAGTATGATTCTTTCGTCCTTTATGAATGTTCTGCATTCCCCCTTGGGGGTTGTAATGTACGCTGACATCTTATTTTCTTCCAAGACACATTCCCCAGTATTGTTTAGTATGTGGGGCCTTGTGGGGGCAAACAGATCCTCCTCTGGAAGATGAAGTCAGTTGGCTGGATTTAATGGGCATACAATCATACATCTACGCCTGGGCTCCAGGGAGCTCACATAGAAAAACCAGGGAAGTAAACATAGATGGAGAGGGGCTCTTCGTAAACAGCACAAACGCATAATTGCTAAGACTTAAAAAAAAAACTTGGAAGGCAAATGATACTACAGGCAGAGAGAGAGAGTGTGTGTGTGCGTATTTTATGACAAGTCGGGCCTCATTATGTCTGATGTTTAACTTTCCATGCATTTCTGGGTTTGTCCATCACTCCCTGGCACTATCCAACCCTTCCTATGCTAATTCATGTCCCTTAAAGCCAAGAAGCAGGGGCTGGGGAGATGGCTGAGTCGGCAGCAGTACAGTGCTTGCCTGCAAGCATGAACTTCTGAATTGGATCTCCAGGACCCAAGTAGACAGCTGGGATGCTGGGACACAAACGTTCATAATCTCAGTGCTGGGGAAACAGAGACAGGTAGGTGTGTTGGCCAGCCAGCCTAGCTGAGTTGGCAAACCCCAGGTCCCATGGAGAGACCCTACCACGAAAACCAAGGTGGAGGGGGCAGCAGAAATGCACGCAGAATTGCAAAGAAAACAATTCTTAAAATAAGGTAAAATGCATCTGAGAAAAAGCCCTCCAAGACAGCCTATGGTCTCCATATACACACATGATCACATGCACATATGAACACACACACACACACACACACACACACACACACACACACACACACACAAACACACGAAGGGGGGGGGCAAGAATAGATGAAAAGTCAAGTAAATCAGAAAGAGCCGTGAGGCGTCTGCTTTTCCTTCAGTCAACAAGGCCAGCTGTAACAGCCACAGCAGCCGGGCCTTGGAGCACTTGGTCTCTCAAATGCTTCAGCTCTACCTGGAGAAGATCAGAAGCCCCAGCTCATCAAATTGAACTCAGCTGAAGACCGCTCCCCGTCTTTGGAGTGCTACTAAACAATCTGCCAATTATTTAAATTAAACCCAAACCCGGCCCCTTCCACATCTGCGCGCAAAATGCTCAAATTCCAAGCGCAACTTTACTGGCATAAGAAAATAATAAGGGGAGCTCAATTTGTGTCAGCGTAGCTCAGGAAAATAAGATATCATGTCTTGCTGTCTGCTTGATGTCAGCTTCTCAGATGCAAGCCCTAATGTCTCATCCTAGACTGTCCACACCAGGGCCTGCCAAACCCCGAAGTTCAGCCAAAGTTCACCGGGCTACTACCAAATAGCTTTGCTTTCTCCTTTCCTCTGCTTTGTATTGCGTGCACGTGATGCGTTTACCTCTTAAAACATATATAACTCTATTCTCTGCCTCTGTTCTTGGGGAGCCCTGTAAAACCCCTTCCTGGGACGAGCTGCTTTTACAGCTCAGAGTTGCTACTCGGCGTCTTCACTCCCACTGAAGGTACTGGGTTCTATCTGGACCGTGTGGTCAGCACACACATTAAAATCGGCAGTACTTAAGAGAATTTGAGTAACAGCAAAGAAGTTCCTCTTCTGAAAACAAATACAGTGGGGAGGAAATAGCGCAGACACTGGTCACTTACTCACCAGGATGGTTTCCAAAATCCATTCCCAAGCCCGTTGGGGTGGTGCATGCCTTTGATGCCGGCACTTGGGAGGCAGGTGGATCCCTCTGAGTTTGAGGCCATCCTGGTCAACATAGAAAGTTTCAGGCTAGCCAGGACTACGTAGTGAGACCTTGTCTAAAACAAACAAACAGCCCCCCAAACAACAACAACAACAACAACACCAAATTCCCCTAATGCTTTCTCAGCTCTGCTTCTCATCCAAGCCCGAGGCTTGCTCAGGGTGGGCCCCAAGAACCTGTTCTGAGATTGGCACCCAGCCCTTGGAGGTCAGGGTAGGGGAGATTGCCTGTAGGGCCATTTGCCTTAATCTTCATTCTTTAGTCTTGATTGACTGTCCATGGTGACCTCGGTCATTTCCCCCCCCCCCCCACTGAAGCTGTGCACCAGCGTTTGGACTCATGAGATCACCGTTTTAGTGCCACGAGATGATGTATCAATTCAGAGCCCTGGCATAGTCAGGGAGGTAGAATTTCACTCCCCAGCAGACGTGCAGCTTTAGTAGGTGTGTGAAGACAAGACCACTGAAGCCTTTGATCCAGTGCACGGTCGGTCTCTAAGATGCCTTTCCGGAGCGTCATTTAATCGGCCGCTCTCAGCATCTTTCCCCCAAACATAAGCTTTCTTTCCCTCTCCTCCTCTCCCCTCTCTACTCTTTCCTTTCTCTCTCTTTCTCCCCCTCCCTGCCCCTCCCTCCCTCCCCTCCCTTCACTTCCCTGCCCCCTTCTCTCCCCTCCTCCATCTTTTCTTTCCCTCCCATTCCTTTTCTCCCCCTCTCTTCTTCCTCCACCCTTCTCTTATGTATTTGTATTTATTTATTTATGGACTCCAGCCCCACTGTGTTGCCCAGGCTAGCCTTGAACTGTTGGACTCAAGTACCAATTCTCCCCCCTCACTCAGTGTAGCTGGAACTGCTCAGCTACTTGGCCCCTTGCAAAGCTATCAGGGCTCAGAGTGCCTGTGTGGAAAGAAACACACGCTTCCATTAAGTGATGGGGGTTGGCCTGGCGAGCCTGTGGGAAAGCTCCACCCAGCGAGAGACTGAAATCTTCAGAACTCACTATGGCCGTCTTATCCTCACACTTCTCTTCAAAACAATGGAAATAGGAGTGAAGTCACTTCTGAGGTTGGCTACAGCTAATTATAGGAATTATTTTTAAGCGTGAGTGTATGCGTATGTGTGTATAGTGTGCATGTGTTTATGGAGATCAGAGGTCAATCTCTCTTTACTATCTTATTTTCTAATTTGACACCGTCTCTCCCTGAACCTGGGGCTTGCCAGTTGGCTGGACTGGCTGGCCAGCAAGCTCCATGAAGCCTCCTGGCACCACCTCCTCAGGGCGGGGTTTTTAGGTACCTACTGCTACCCCAGGATTTTAAATTGATGCTGGGGATTTAAATTTGGGTCCTTGGCAAGCACTTTACCCACCAAGCCATCTCTCTGGCCTGGCTATAATTATTATTATTAAAAAGCATGCTTATATACCATCCTGAGTGAGGTAACCCAGTCACAAAAAGACAAACGTGGTATGTACTCAGTCATGTATGGATTTTAGACATAGATCACCAGCCTATAATCCATACCACCAGAAAAGCTAGGAAACAAGGAGGACCCTAAGAGAGACATATGTGATGCCCTGGAGAAGGGGAAAGGGACAAGATCTCCTGAGCAAATTGGGAGCATGGGAGGCGGTTAGGGGAGTTAGGGGAAAGAGAAGCGAAGAGGAGGACATGAGGGAGCAGGGAGACTGAGCAGGGGAAGACTAGAGGAGAGCAAGAAAAGAGGTACCATAATAGAGGAGCCATTATAGGTTTAAAGAGAATTCTGGCACTAGGGAAATGTCCAGAGATCTACAAGGATGACCCCAACTAACAATCTAAGCAATAGTGGAGAGGCTGCCTTAAATGCTTTCCCCTGATAATGAGATTGATGACTACCTTATATGCCATCCTAGAGCCCTCATCCTGTAGCTGATGGAAGCAGAAGCAGACACCCACAGCTAAACACTGAGCCAAACTCCTGGAATCCAGTTACAGAGAGGGAGGAATGATGAGCAAAGGGGTCAAGACCAGGCTGGAGAAACCCACAGAGACAGCTGACCTGAACAAAGGGAGCTCATGGACCCCAGCCTGATAGCTGGGAAACCAAAGAACCAATCCAGACCTCCTGAATGTGGTGTTAGTTAGGAGGACTGGGCATTCTATGGGGCCTCTGGTAGTGGAGCCCATTCCATATAGATGGTTACTCTCTGAGCCTAGACATGTGGGAGAGGGCCTAGGCCTTGCTCCAAATGATAGGACAGACTTTGAAGATCCCCGTGGAAGGCCTTACCCTCCCTGAGGAGCAGAAGGGGATGGGATGGGGGTTGGAAGAGAGGGCGAGGGAACTGGGATTGACATGTAAACCAAGCTTGTTGCAAATTTGAAAAAAAAATATTTTCATAAAAAGAAAAGCATGCTTATATCCAGTGTCAACTCAGAAGTTCTTGTTGTTTCTGAGAGCAAGTCTCAGTATGTCCCAGGCTTTGATTCTCTTCCTTCAGCCTCCCAAATCCTGGTTTACAGGCATGTGCCACTACCCAGGAAACTTGCAAACACCATCCAGTACTTGGCTTCCAATACCTGAGTTTGGCTTAATTAAGTAATCAGATGAACCATCTCAGGTAAGCCAGGTCTGAACACAGACAGGCATCAAGGGAAAGAAATCCTAAGTCTCGGTCATTCCTGACAGCTTCTGATTGCTGTCATCTTGATGCTTTTTTATCTTTCATATCATAAAACAATTCATCTTAAACATCGCACTTAAAGGAACTGACTGCTGATTCATATTTGAGTTAATCTGGTACCAATTACTGGCCTGGATTTGGAAAATGTGATGTCTGAGCAGATGAAATACTTCAATACCTTAGATAGAGTTGGTTTCTGGATCCAGCCTGCAATGGTGCAGTCAGAAAAGTTTAAAATATTTCTGCCAGATTCAAAGACGAGCAAGATTAAAAATTCCCAAATGTGTATCCTGGATCCCCTCCAAAAACATTCCATCTTTATTCATTATTGGATACTGTCTTGATTAAAATTCCTGTTGGTTTGTCCTTGGTTAAGTAGTAATCTTGTAGCCTAGCATTTGGAATGTATTGGGATCATGTGACACGTGTGAGCCCAAATGAATATAGAGAGATCTCTTTCACAAGTCAGCAAGGACGACTGAACCAGGAGTTCAGATTTCAGGAGAGCAGCTTCAGGCTGGGGGAGGGGGAGATGGGCTATCTGGTCCACGCGCACGCTCTTTGCCAACATGTGAGTCAGAAAGGGCTGTTCAAAGCAGAATGGCTCTCCCTGTCACACCAAACGTCCCCAATCAAGGCAGAGTTCTCTAGGGAAAATGAGATCCTCCCCCCTTTTCTCCCCTTTATCTCTCTGTTCTATTTCTAGCAGTTGCTAACTTCACCCAGTAACATGTGAAAAATGCGGTCCACAATGGGAAGCAGATGACTGGGCCACCATCTTCTGAGTCACCCTCCTGTCCTCTGCATTCCTTTCAAGACTGGAGACTGATTCTGGGGAGGGGCTGAGAGGGGAAATCCAAAGGAAGCATGGGCCCCTCCTGAAGTCATGAGAATGCCTGTGTGTGTGTGTGTGTGTGTGTGTGTGTGTGTGTATGTACATGTGTGCACATGATTATGTAGGATCTGGGGGCAAGTGATGTCTCTGCCTCCCTAACACTGGGATTTATAAGCATATGCTACCATGCCTGGCTCTTTACAAGAGTGCTAGAGATCTAAACAGAGGTCCTAATCGTTTGCCTAGCAAGAGTGCTACTAAAAAAGCCACCTCCCCAGCCCTCACACAAATGCTTTTGTTGTTCCCATAACCTGCCTGGCATCGGTCTCCAGGGACTCCAGTCTAGGCCCTGATGCCCACTGGATGACCAGGAAGAGAGTGGGGAGCTGTGTAACCCTGGAAGGCCCAGCTGACCTTTTGTTTTGCTTTAAATTAATGGACACTGAGGAATGACGTCTGTCTCAGAGAGGGGAGGGGCAGAATATTGGCGAAGGTCTAGGTCCCCGGAGACGACAAAAGCTGTCAACACCTCTCTGGTGCTGGAAACATATCCGTCAGCTAGAAAAAGCCATGAGGTGGAGTTGGAGCCAAGCTTGTTGGGATAGACTCAACTTTTAGGCAAGCTGACTCGGAATCAGTTCATCTCTGTGTACTTCCTGGTATGGCCAGCCGGGTTACCACGTGGGGCTAGATGAGACTCTGTTCCCATTGTCTCCAGTAACTGGATTGGGATCCTCGGGAACAAAGCATCAGGGTTCAGTAATAGTTACAAAGAAGCCTGTAGGCAGCGCTTCATAGCGTGTGTGTGTGTGTGTGTGTGTGTGTGTGTGTGTGTGTGTGTGTGTGTACATAGACCAGAGGTCAGTGCCGGACATCTTCCTCAATTTCTCTCCTCCTTATTGGTTGAGACAGGGTCTCTTCTTGAGCCTGGACTGGCTGACAGAGAGACCCAGGCATCCTCTTGTCTCTGCCCGACAGATGCTGGGAGCACAGACATCTACTTCCAAGGCTGTTTTTATGTGGGTGAGGGGATCTGGATGCACGTCCTCATGTGTGCATGGCAAGCACATAACAGACCAGGCTACCTCATCAGCCTGACCCTTCTTCAGAGTATTGTGTGCACCAGGGAGCTCGTCTCCTGGGAATGTGGTCTGCTGCTTATGGAAATGAATGGATCAAATAACTTCCCACGAGGCCAAGCCACATGTGAGTCTTCTTGGGTTTACAGTGAGCTTGCTATCAGCCTCTCACACATGTACAGAGACATCATCCAAGCCAGGACTCTGTGTAGTTAGTTAAGGGAAAGCTCTAGAATGGTCAAGGTTTTGTCTGCTTTCTTCGGCAGTGCCCAGAACAGTGACCCCACACACATATTTGACAATGAGTGAATGAATAAACGAATAATACCAAAGATTGTAAATCAGATTCAATAATGCAATAGTCAAACGAGCTGATGAACTCAATTGTTTAACACTTATCTAGTACAAAAAGTAATATTTTAACTCATTGATCCTCTCCTCCTTTCTCCTCCCTTTCCCTTTCTTTTTCTCGCCCCCTAATTCTCTCCTCTTTTCATCACGGTTTTATGACCTAGACCAGGCTGGCCTCAAATAATTCCGCAGCCCCAGTGTCCAGAGCACTGGGATCATAGGTCCTCACCAACACAGCTGGCTGAACACATTGTTTCAACGAATGAAACTTTGGGACAGCAGGATTGTAAGGACTATTCTTAGCTACCTGCTGTGTGATGATAACAAGCACTGTCCCATTTACTGGATGAGGAAATAGAATCATTTACCGGAGGCGCCAGAGAGAAAGAGAAACAAAGCTGTATGCTTCAGGCTCAAGGCTCCCAATTGGAGTTGTCTTAAAGATGGAGTTATCCATCACTTCGTTATGGCGGACTCACTGAGTCAGCTATGGAGATTTTGGACAGCTTGCACATGATGCTGGAAAAGAGTTTAGAATGATTTCTTTTTATGGGAAGATTTTGAATTTTGAGATTCAAATCAGACTAAGCGGGTGAAAGTGCTTTTTTTTTCAGGCTGTTTGGCTGATGGTGGAAAAAAAAAAAAAAAAAACCATTGTCTTGAATCCAAATCCCATATAAATGTATTCACTTTTTCTAGCCAAGAGCTCACAGAAGCAAGGAATAAATCATCATGCCTCTGAACCAGGAGGTGACCAGGGAGAGTGAGTGGGGTGTTTGATGAGGTCTCTGAGGGCTTGTGCTTTCCTTCCAAAGCCACAGGACACAGCTGTGTGCTCTTAGGCAAGTCACATCATCTCTCCTGATACCACTTTACTGATGCTCCAATTAAGATTCCCTTAAGAGGGTATGCATTTTATCCCTAGTAGTTCATGTTTATGTATAAGCACACGTGTATGGAGGCCAGAGGGGGAGTTGAAATTTCAGGGTGAGCCACACTGTGTGGGTGCTAGGTACTGATCTCCAGTCTTCTGCAAGAGCCACAAGTGATCTTAACTGCGGAGCTATCTCTCCAGCCCCTCCTTGAGAACTTAACCCCTGCTTTGCCTACTCCTCCAATAGCATCAGAATTGGAAGAAGCCATGGAATTAAAACACTGCAAAATTTGTAGCATTGAATCAAGAAATCCTTCACATTAGTGATGGATGATTCCATATTCTGTGATAATGGAATCTGACCTCCCCCTCTTACTTAACTATACTAGTTGATTCAACTTGCACCTCTGGGGGGGGAGGGGTGGGAACATGCTTTTCTTTCCTTTAGATTTCTTTCCTCCCTTGAGACAGGGTCACATGTGGCCCAGCTTGGCTTTGAACTCAGTCTATGGCTGAAGATGGTCTTGAACCACTGTTCTCTTCCTGTTCTACTTCCTGAGTGATGACAGCGTGCATCCCCGTACCCAATTTTACATGGTGTTGGTGCTGTAGATGGAAATCAGGGCTTCTTGCTGCTGGGAAGGAATCCCACAACCGACCTACATCCCTAGCTCATCTCCTTTAGAACTTTGGTCAGATTTTCCTGTAACTTCAGCAGAACTTTACTCTTGTCATTGTGGATATTTTCTTGCACCCTCTTCCTATTTAACTTGAGCTCTATGAAGACTTACTATTTTTTTTTCCTCTAAGGTGGCAAGCCTTCACATACAGAGTCACCTCAGAGGGCACAGAGTGTTGAGGCAACATCTCCCTGTGCTCATATGTTTTTCGGGTTGGCCCCAGTTATAAAGTATAATTACGATGCTTCCTTGCCTGATGCTAGACAAGTCTGAGGAGGCCCCTCGGACATTCCTGTGCATTCCATGGGCCCATGAGTAATTGCTGTTCTGGTGATGATGGCATCTTTGGGAAGGTCTTCGCTGTTGGGGTTTTGATTTCTGTAATGCCTACATACCCCATGAATTTAATTACCACCGTTTTGGTGTCTGACGAATATGCTTCACATAGAAACCTTATATTTATGTTTGGATAGGACCGGAGGCTGTGTGTGTTGTAACCACCACACTCCAGACATTCGTGAAAACAGCCCTCTGAACTCACATTGAGTATTTGGTTTAATGACCCATAGCGTGTGATATTCTTTTCTTGGTTGGGAAACCATTTTTCAAGCTCTGTTCTCTCCAATCCCTTTCTTCCCCTTTCCTGCCTCTCTCTAAATTTTATAATGCTGTTTCCTCTGGAAAGATTAGGTAAGAGGGAACACGTGTGTGAAGGCCCGGCTGACTCCCATGTGTAGCCGGCTGGTGAGTCGGGCCAAAGGCCAAATGACTTCAGCACCTGACAAGGGTGTGGGTCTCATTATAGCTGCAGGGTCTGGGGAGGGAATGGGTGACTGAAAAGGCCATTGGCCTTGCTGGAAGCCTGGTCACCATTTGGTGTGAAGGCAGGTCTTCAGCACGGCCAGGGAGCCATTCCAAAGTACTTTTGTCTCAGCAGAAATCCTAGTTAGTGATTGATGGACTTTGAAGGACCACTTGATAGTATCTTGTTCAGTCTTTTTGTTTTATAACGGGTGGCTTACTATCACTTTTCTCACTGCTGTGAGGAGTGATAATCAAAGCACTACAGTTTATTCTAGGGTTTATTCTGGTTCACAGTTTGAAGGTCCAGTCCATCACGGTGTGGAAGGTATGGAGACAAGAACAGGAAGCTGCTGAAGCTGGGAAACAGAGAGGGATGGATGCTGGACATCGGCTCACTTTCTCCTTTTTATTAAACCCAGGCCCCCAGCCCATGTGCTGTCTGCATTTAGAGTGGTTTTTGTCACTTCAGATAACCTAGACGTCCCCTCACAAACATGCCCACACTTCATCTCTTCTGCGATTCTAGGTCCTGCCACATAGATAACCGGCATTAACCACTGCAGGTAGCGCATGGTGCTTGGAGAGTTTCCCCAGGTGTTAGAACTGCCAGGGCACTGCAACTCATGCCCGTTCTCATGGCATGGCTCACATAGACTCGACACAGGTCTCCATGTCCCCTGAGCACTTGGTCTGCGTTTTGAGGGACACCATTTGGTCTTTGAACTATAGTTGTGGCCTTTAAGGAATTTGTTGGAAATTGGAGAGTTGAGGACGTACACTTACGATGTCCCTGTCTGCTCACCGTGTGGTGGAGAAGTAGAAGGTAGGGTGTGGGAAGGTGCAAAGCTTCAGAAGGTGAGTCTACTCAAAGGACAACCAAAGGAAGATGGGCTCTAGGAGATTTGAAGGAAGGGGGCACTCACTTGGACGTTCAGCACTTCCGGCAATCGAACACAAATGAGGAGTCCATGCCGGAAGGTGTGACTCCATGCCAGAAGCAGAGCAGCTGCACAGTCCATGCCGGAAGGCGTGAGGCTGAAATTTGGCCTCACAGGGCAGGAGCATAGTGCTAAGGTGACTGCTTATTTGCCCAGGGGATGGAGATGTACTGAAGGTTTTGAATTAGGCAAAGAAGAGATGAGAAGTGAAGATAACTTGGTTTGGACAATGATGTCATTGGAGACACAGCATCAGTTCAGACCGTTCTAGAAAGACTCTCAGCATAGGTGACACAGAAGGTCCCAGGGGGGCGTTGCACCCCGCAAGGGCTCTGTTGGAGTGAGATCTGCAACACAGCTTGAGAATGCCTGCTGCCTTTGCTTTCCATCACCTCGACCGGTTTGTTCTGATTGCTCATCGAAGCAGGAGAGTCAAGGAGAGCCAGGATTCTCCCTGCTTAGCAAGGAAATTCACAGGAAAGGAAAGTCCAGGGTCTATCAAGTGAGTGACGAGAGTCTGCAGGTGGCCTCTAACCTGACCTCACTAATTCCAGGGCTCGAGTTGGGAGGTTCCTGGCTGCATTTTATAGGCCCAAGAAGGTCTGCCTGGCTGCCTCCCGGTTTGTATGAGTGTTCACTGATCGTAGTGTGAACAACGTGCAGAGGGGGACGCAGGCCCTTCTGAGTTGTCACCTGCTCCTGCCTTGCCATTTGGGTTGTCTGCTCACTTTTTGTTTTGTCTTCCATGTAAGGAGTAGAAATGCAACCAGCTTGAAGAGAGGCCTGCTGAGCTGATTACCATGAGCCACTCTAAACCAGAACTGATCGAACTCTGCTGGCAGCATCTTTAGAACTTGGGTGGCCCCCATTCGAAGCTGAAAAAGAAAATCAACAAAAGCAGAGGGGTGGGGGGTTTCATGCACATCCTTGAATAAGGGCGTGATGGTTTTCAAACTCTATTTTTGATACATTTTCTAAATTTTGATGACAACTCTGGCTTAAGCCGTGGAAGTTTGTGACATTCTCTGATGAATGTTTCCTTTGGAGAGTGGTTTGATTATGGGTTTGGGCCCTGAGTGATTTCTAAACATAAGGAATCAGCTCATCTAGCACTCAGTAAAAAAGCCCCTTTCCGAAGGAAGGGGGCCTTGTGCTGGGAGCCGTTATAGTTTGGAGTAAGAAAAGAGGGTACTGTACTTAGGGAAACTCTAAGTTTACGAATGCAGAAAATTCAGGATTTATTATTTTTTTAAATATATTCAATTCCCCCATCAGACCTATGATCTCTCCTGCCATGGGATTTTGACTGACCCACAGTATCAGGCATGGATTCTTTCCTGTGGAGTGGGCCTCAGATCCAGCCAGAGAGCAGCTGGTGTCCTTCATAACAATCCTGTCACCATTGCACACGTGGGCATGTATTGCCTGGCAGGGTGTATCATGGTTGGTGAGCACCTGGTCACAAGAATAAGGGATGTGGACGGCATGTGGCTAGGAAGGAGATTTACTGAGTTCTTGTGATGGTCCAGACCTTGTTGTTGATTTTGCCTTCTCTGGCATTCAGGGCTTTTTTTGGGAAGGCTCTAAGAATCCAGTAAAGGCAGAGGCACAACCTTAGATAGCTCATGCTAAGATGCCACACAGAGGGTGTTATTTTACCCAAGGAGGTAAAGGGCAGCAGACCAATTGTGGGTAATAATGGAAGTCTGCTGAGTTTGGCAGAGGCAGTGGAAAAGAGCCAGTTTTCCAGAGAATGGGTCTCCTAACTGTTGCTCCCTATATCCCCAGCATCCAGCGCTCCCAAGATGCCCGAATTCTTCCTGGAAGATGCTCCTCTGTCTATCACATATACACAATACCGCCTAAGTGTGTCACTGCTTATCCTACTCAGAGATATAGCCGAGTCTACAGCTGTACGGACTCGAATGCATCCAATCTTGTTAAAGATCCAACTCATATTTCAGCCTTAGAGATGTTTATCATACCACGAGTTTTATTTGTAAAATTATGGAAAACATTCATATGTCAAAACAAGGGAAGTCTCTTGGTTTGGGTGGAATGGTTGGAATTTGGAAAATCACGTTAAAATGACTGATGACAAAGTGAACTCTGTTAACATAATGAGTGTACAAGCAGCCCACACTAGTGGGCACAGTAATGCTTCTGTTCTGTCACAGACACACACCCAGGCAAAGGAGGATGACGCTACTCAGTGACTGGTCAGGAACAATGCCATGCCCTTATTGACCTAGCTTTTTAAAAAAATTTTTATTTATTTATTTTTCTTATTTTATATATCGATCCCAGTTCTCTCTCTCCCTCCCTTTTTTCTCCCTCCCTCCCATGCCCCCCACCACCCTCCCATCCCTTCCCCCCACCATTACCCCACGTGTAGGGTGATGCCTTCCAGGAGGGGTCATCTAAATCTGTCAAGTCATTTGGAGTAGGGACTAGGCCCTTCCTTCTGACTCTAGGTTAAGGGAGTATCCCTCCATGGGGAATGTGCTCCCAAAGTCCTTTTGTGAACCAGGGATACATCCAGGTTCCACTGTCCGAGGTCCCTTAGACTGCCCAGGCCTTCTAGCTGAGACCCATGTTCGGGGGGGTCTGAGTCAGTCCAATGCTGGATTCCCAGCTATCAGTCTGGGGGGTCCATTAGCTCCTCCTTGTTCAGGTCAGCTGTCTCTGGGGTTTCTGTAGCCTGGTCTTTCCCTCTCTCTCTGCATCTGGATTCCAGTTCAGCTCAGTGTTTAGCTGTGCGTGTCTGCTTCTGTTTCCATCAGCCACTAGATGAGAGTTCTAGGATGGTGGATACAGGAGACCTCTTCCTGAACATAACTCCAGTAGCACAGACACTGAGATCGACAATTAATAAATGGGACCTCCTGAAACTGAGAAGCTTCTGTAAGGCAAAGGACACAGTTGACATGACCAAACATCGTCCCCAGTTTTAGACTGTGGAGGGGTAGAAATTTTCCCATCAGACGATTAAAAAGTTACCCTGGAAAAGGGCACAGACTTCCCAAGACCTCACCTCAAGGAGCTCAGTGCTGCCCCCTGAAGGTGGGACACTTCATAGCCTGTGTTCACAGCTTCTTCACCAGTGAAATGGGTGCAATATAACGTCTCCTGGCTGGTGATGTCTGTTATAAACGGCAAACGTGGTAAGTGACATGACGGTGCATTGCAGCTTCAGGAGCACATGACGTTGTGTTATGACTACATCCCTTCTCCATACTATACCTGTAAGTGCTTGCTACGTCTCCTGGGTAGACCTCAGTAGATGGAAGTCTAGTTTGGAGAAGAAGGGAGGTTGCCGGGTTGTTCAGCAACTTCCTGTCTCTGTGATAAAATCCCCAAGAAAAATCAACGAGAAAAAGGTGCATTTAGCTTCTTAGTTTCAGCCCCTGGTAGGTTTACTGCTAATGTTGGGCCTCTGGTGAGGAATGTTTTTCCTCTCATGTTACACAGGAAGTAAAGAAAGAGGAAATACTGGGGCTAAGGAGACAGACAGCTCAGTAAATAAACGTCATGCATAGTCAGGAAGATCCCAGTTCAAGTCCCAGGAACTCCAATAAAAGCTGCATGTGTTAGAATGCTCTTGTACCCCAGTGCAGGTTGGGGGGTGGGCAGAGGATCCCTGGTGCTTAGCAGCCTCTACCTGGTGAGTTCTAGGCCAGTGAAAGACTGTCTCAAAACAAACAAACAAACAAACAAACAACAAAAACAAGGTGGGTGGCTCCTGAAAAAGAACAGCTGAAGTTGTCTTCTTGCTTTAGTATGAACAGGCACATATATGCCTGTGCACTGCATACAAATTAGCATATACACACCTGTGTGTATACACATATACATACACACCAGGAAAAAGAGGAAGGAAGGTCCCCATGTTCCCTTCCATGGCACCCTGCTCAGTGACCTCACTTCTCTCTAGTCCTCAGCTCTGAAAGGCATGGCCATCCCCTAGTAGACCCATAGGCCAGCAACTACACCTGTAATATGCAGGTCCTTGCAGGGGTATTTAGGTGTAAATTACAGCAAGCTTTTTATCTTGGTTTAAATGGGGACAGTCGAGTCCGGACAAACAGAATTTCATTGTGCTTAAGAAAGAAAGGATAGGGGCTCTTGGGATATTAGGTGATGAGAAACTGGGCAATGAAGGGTAGGTCTCTGACTAGTATACTCTCTCTCTCTCTCTTTCTCTCTCTCTCTCTGTGTCTGTGTAGAAATGCATATGTACACATGCACATGCATATGGAGATTAGAGGTCAGTCTTGGATGTCATTCTTCAGGAGCCACCCGCTGGGACCTGAGGCTTGCCAACTAGGCTAGGGTGCTCACCAGTGAGTTCTAGGGGTTCTCCTGTTTTTCGCCCCTACCATAGAGAAAACAAACACATACCGTGCTTAACTTTTTAATGTAGGTTATGGGAACTATACTTATGTGCCAAGAACGTCATTGTGTGACCCATCTCTTCCTCCCCCGGGTCCCTTTATCAATATCATTAACAAAGAGGTAGTATACACCATCCAAGTGAAGGGTACCAATAATGGGAAAAGAACCCACACAAAAAAGGCCTAGAAGGAGGGGAGAGGGGATAAGCCAAGGGTTGCATATACAACCAAGTAACAGGATACGAATTAGCATGTATCATTTCTATGTTGAGTGAAAGTCTTGTTTTATGCCAACTCTATAAAGCAGTGAGTGATCCTTGTCCCTGCCAACTTTGAGACACACAACAAAGACATGGAACCACCAAGAATATATGTCGGGAGTGAGTATCTAGGAAGTTGGGGGAAGTCAGGGAGAATGGGTGAACAGAAAAGGGCATGGCATAAGACAGTTGGGTAAAATCTCCGAAGCAGAGAGAACAGGAAACCCACAGATGAAGATGTACTTAGGGGACAGGAAGCAGGCAACCTCACCCCCCACCCCCAGTTTGAAAGTCACTAGTTGAGTTGTTTTGAGCAAGTCATTGAACTCAAATCCAATTGTTCCTTCAGTAAGAATGAGGCCAACAGTATTTCCTAAGCTGCTGGGATGATTAAATGAGGGGAGAGACCAAGTTCCAGGCATAGAGCAAGTGTTTGAAAACATTAATTTCCTTTTCTTTCACTTCCCCCTTTCCCTTTGAGGCACATAATGTCTAGTTCAGGACCAGTGATTGCAAATTGGCGGCTCGTGAGCCAGACCTCGCCTGTAGACGTGTTTTGCTTGGATCGCAGCATTCTGGCTCGTGCGAGGTCTTAGTAATATTTTTGAATTAGTTGGCAACGTTTGAAAATTAGAAGATTTCATAGAAATATACAAATTTCTGGCTTCTCTTGAAAAATAAGATCTGGCCTGAGCAAGCCCCCAGTATTACCACTTGGCAGCAGCAGCCTGGGATTGAGTCTGGCTGCTGCTGGGAGTGAGTCCTGTGTTCTCTAGTTCTGCATAGTCCCATAACTTCCCAGTTGAACCCCCAAACGAGGCAAGTGTCAGCTGCAATTTATCACTGTTGTCTGTACTCCTCTTTTAATTCTTAAATTGAGTTAAGAGCAGGGCAGAGCTTCTTTTTATAGGAAAATCAGAAAGCTGAGATCATGGCCAAGAATAGCCCCAGTTTCAAAAAGAAGAGGAGAGAACATAGGTCTTTGAGGAAGAAAGAAAATTCCTGCTTAATATCTGAAGAGAACATGCCTGTACTTATAGAGTAACCTGGCCTCTCTCGCTCACTTCTGCAACCTGCCTGGCTTTTAAAGACAATTGAGTTCATAGCCCCTGCCCCAGGCCACTTCTGAGAAGCCATATCTATTTGTGGAGAGTATCAGCACACTTTGAAACTTCCTTCCAACCATGGAAGAAAAAAGTTTCCAAAAACTGAAGGCAGGGGGCCTTCAAAAGACCCAGTGGCTCAGAGTACTTGCTATGCAAGCATGAGAGCCCAAGTTCAGATCCTCAGCATCCCTGTGAAAAGCTGGGCGTGGATGAGAACTCCCCATAACCTCAGCTCTGTGGACGGTGGAATAGAGGGTCACTGGGGCTTTCTGGCTGCTCACCTTCCTCCAGACTGAGTGAGAGATCCCGTGTCAAGGAATATGATGGGGAAGGATACCTGGTGGTTTCCTCTGGCTTCTGCACATTCACATGGGTGCATTCACCCTCACACACACGCACGTGCGCACACACACACACACAGACGAAACAGAAGTGAAGGAAGCTGCAGGCACTCATGGTGGTTGACAGGATGTCTATTAATTGGAGCACTGGGCAAAGTATGTAACTTCTGTGGATATCTGTCCACTTTCCATGGGAGTATGTTTGTTTGGGTGTTTTGATGTTTGGTCCTTCAAGAGTTTCCTGATTATAACCCGGACCTAGTAGAGGGGAGAATGCTTTTGAATGCCATCCTCCTATAGAAACATAGTGCAAGCTTCCTACTTCACTTCGTTAAAAGAAACAAATGGGTTCAATTTAAACACAGTATTTTATTTTACCAGCATCGGGGCTCTGTGATGGACCATGGAGTTATATCCCGACAAGCTTATCACACATTAAGCGTACCCAAGTGTCAGACATTGAATACACACTCAGCTCATTGCTGGGGGAAGTGTGGGGAGAGGGTTCGCAAGGTCCTGCCCCACTGTGGGGGGAATCTTCAGGCAGTTACTGGTTGATGTAGGGTGTCAGGGTTGGAGGAGATATTTTCCTCAGCGGTATAGCCACACATAAGCACCCCCCCAGCTCCTGCAAGTAACCTCAAACTCATTGTTCATCAAATTAGCCTTGGACAGACTCATTTCTTCACTCTCCTCTTGCAGTTTGTTCTAGCTTATTGCTGTTGTTGTGACAAATACCTCAAGACAAAATTACTTAGGGGAGAAAAGGGTTTATTTGGTCCAGATTTAAAATTTGGCCTTCACTGGTATAGATTGCTTTCACACCATACTGAAGATGAAAGACTAGTCAAGTACCACTTAAATATCCAAAAGGCAGTATGGTCATTTTCCATTTGTGTGTGTGTGTATGTGTGTGTGTGTGTGTGTGTGTGTGTGTGTGCACAAACATGTATGTGTTGCAGCTTCATGTTTCTGCATGGACATATGTCATGAGCTTTCTTTCCAACTTAAGCAGCAAGCAAGCAGTTTGAGGGCAACATTATATATTTCTTCTTCATAAACTCTCCTAGAGATAAGCAGGAGCTTGGTAGATGACTTAGAGAGTAAAGTAGGGGGCTGAGGATCCATGTAAAGACAAACTGGTGTGGAGATATGCTAATAATCCCATTGCCAAGGAGTCAGAGACAAGTGGTTCTGAGAGGCAGGATGGCCTCCTCACCTAGCCTAGCTAGAATGCTCCAGGCCAAGGAGAGACTTTGCCTCAAAAACACAAGGGGACTGTTTCCCAAGGCACAACTGAGATCACTCTCTGGTCCTACATACATGTACACACATGGGCCCACACATAGCAGGCCACATTGTTTTCCTTGACCAAGTATTGGTTTTTAATTCAAAGAAAACAATGCAGTTTTCTAAAATGGAAAAGTCACAAAGCTAAGATTCCTGTTTCAAAACAGAGTGTTGATATTGGCTGCTCCTGTTGAACCTTCCAGGTCAAAGATCCAATTGAATCTGACATTGGATGTCAACAGGCACTCGTTAATTGACTCAAGGATTCATTAGCAAACATGTCAGACACCAGGAATTCCACAGATCACAAAAACACATTTATGACTCCATCCTTCGTCAATAATTGTTGTTCATTATGAGAAACAAATGCTATTTCACACACAGATGGGACAATGGATGTAGCGCCAGAAGAGAGAGGAAGGGCATGGATGGAGGAGGGATCCATCCATATGGAGAGGGGTGGGAGGGTTTCCTAGAGGAAGTGAGGCTCTAGCAGGTCTCTGGAATGAGCAGACACTCTGAAGGCAGCAAGCAGGAAGGGCATGAACTTAATACTTGTGTGGCCAGCATATGCAGGACTAAAGAGGGAGCCCCAAATGGGGGCTGATTGTCGAAGCAGATGGACCTGCTGTGTCTTCCCATAATGGGTTCATAGGTGAGGCTGAAGCCCCCCACGTGCACATTCTTTTATTCTTTTGCTTTTCTATGACCATTTCTAGACGCTACAAGGTGTGAGATGCATAGCACTATTGCAGACTGGAGATTTCTTCCTCCTCCCGCTACTGGTCTACCTCCCTTATGGAAATGCAGGCAATTCCACTTGCTTACATTCAAGGACTTTTTGGGCCCTGTCGAAAAGACATTTCTACAAAAGTACCTTAAACAGATTTCTGAATAACCCTTAAAATTAAGCACCATTAAAGCGTAACCAAAAAGTACATGTGGACGGGAGACGTGTCAACATGTGTTTTGCGTCTTTCACTCATGTAATTTATGTATCTTTCACGGCCCCTGGACAGAACCCATGTGCTGCACACATGGCTGGTACTTTTCTTATTAGGAATGGTATAAAGAGGGTCAGGGGAATCAGACTACTGAATTGATAAACACTGATAAAAAATGGCTTCCGAGACACTTGCTTTAATGTGAAGAACATTTATCTGACGAACGTAGAATTTCATGACTAAAAGTAACCTTGGAAGAATCTGGTACTAACTTAGTCACTGTACACGTAGAAACCGAAACCTTTCTTTAGGGGCTAAATGAATCCCATTGGATCTTCGAATGTCAGTCTCGAAACAAGAATGTGAACCTAAGCTGTCTCCCTTACAGTCTAATGTGCTTTTAAAATTACACTTATTTGTGTGTGTGCTAACACACATGTGTGCTGTGCATGCTGTGTGGCGAGGTCAGAGGACGACTTACAGGAGCTGGTCCTCTCTTTTATCATGTGGGTTCTGGTAATTGAACTCAGATAATCAGGCTTGGTGACAAGCTCCTTTACTTACTGAGCCATCTTGTCTGCCCCCATGAGCTTTCTTTTCTTCTTCTTCTTCTTCTTCTTCTTCTTCTTCTTCTTCTTCTTCTTCTTCTTCTTCTTCCTCTTCTCCTCCTCCCCTCCTTCTCTTCCTGTTTTATTCCTATTTTTTTTCCAAATCAGTCTGTTCATCATTTCATTGGAAATACATTATTGCTTTCCAGTTTTAAAGGATTTACGAATAGCAGGCTAGAAGGTTCCCTAGCTCCAACTATGAAGACAGGGGAAACCCTTTCATGTGCTTGGCACATAAAAAAGTTTCTTAATTAGTATTTGGGGGAATTAAGGAACCACACCAGCAGCAAGGATGGCAGCCAGATGAACTACCAGAATTTGTGGGAGTAGCCATATGATTACAAGATCTATAAAACTAGAATGAGAACCACAGTTGGGGGCCAAGGTTGGCTTTGCCAATGAAAACACAGGGAGCTGGAGTTCATGGAGGAAGTGTCTCTACCCAGAGGCAAGAGTCAAAGCATTTAACAGCAAAGCATTGACCACACAGGCAGGCGCTGGCCCTCACAGCTGCTGTGAGCAGTCACAAGCAGAGCCCACCAGCTACACCCAACTCTTGTGTCTCCTGTGGGGTAATCACAGTATGGTTGGCTGCCCCTCCCACCCAGCAACGTCCTCTTTTTATGCCTCCTCCCCAGACAATAAAACAGCAGCTCAGGGGAAGGAAGAAGGGTGATGCATGTGCCAATGCGTGCATGGAAGATATCAACTGGGTGAGGAACATTCTGGAGGACGAAGGGACTGGTAGCCCTGTAGCATTGCATGCTGGAGTTAATACATCATTTCAGAGTATTTCATCATTTCCGAGTCCCCATGAGCTAAGGCACTGAAGATGGTATCTACTAGTCTCTGGAGCTCAGGGATCTCTGAGCATTTTCTCCTACCCACTAGTTGCATAATATGGAAGGAGTTTCTCCAAGGCGAAAGCAGCCATCAGGTGGGGTCAAAAGAAAAGAACCCCACCCCCTGGCCAGCCATTAAGTCTGGATATGTCTTCTCTAATTTTCACACCAGAAACCAGGACAAAGTCAACACAGAGCACACTAAGAAGACAGGTACCTAGTAGTGTAGAATCACACCTCAAGAATCTTCTTGGGATTCTTTGAGGGGCATGTGAAGACTTGGTATCCATGGAATAGCAACAAAACACTCCAAAGAAGAATGGCCTGAAGTGTTAATAAAGAGGTCAGCAAAGACAGCCAGCTTACTGGACCAGTAAGATGGCAAACCAGGGAAAGGAAATTGCCACTGAGCTTGAAGGCCAGAGTTCGATCCCTGGGTCCAACATTATGGAAGGAGTGAACTGATTCTCCCAAGTGGTTTTCTGACCTCCACCTGCATACTGTGGAGTGTGCACATGCACTCATGGACACACACACAATTAGTAAGGGAATGTGATCT
Organism: Phodopus roborovskii; assembly: GCF_943737965.1. Classification (NCBI taxonomy): domain Eukaryota; kingdom Metazoa; phylum Chordata; class Mammalia; order Rodentia; family Cricetidae; genus Phodopus; species Phodopus roborovskii. Next base: position 6,524,102 of record NW_026126585.1, read on the forward strand.
CACAAAATAATAAAGAGAAGCCAGAGAGACGGCTCAGAGATTAAGAAAGCTTGCCGTTCTCACAGAGGACTGGGTTTGGTTCCCAGTACCCACAAGGCAGCTCATAGTTGTCTGTAATTCCAATTTCAGGGGATCTGATGCCCTCTTCTGGCCTGCAAGTGGACCCAGCACGTTTCAACAGCTCATTACACATAAAATAAAAATAACCAAATCATAAAAAGTAAAGAATTTATATCTTCCTTAACGCAGAAAGTATCGAACTTGATGAACCAAGATACTACATTATGACAATTAACAGTGTGTAGCTTAAGAATGTTATTCATATGTATATTCAGGTGCACCTAGCCTGTGGCCATGAACTGTATGTGCCTGGGGGTAGTTACAAAAGCAGCCCCAACACAAAAAGGTAAATATATTTAAATTAAGATGTTTGTTTTGCATTTTCTTATTTGTATTTTGACTGCATGTGCCTCACCAAAACAAACCTTGCAAATTAACAACATCCGCATGGTGTCGTAGTGTCTAATGGTTGAACATGCCTGTGTGGTATAAAATAATCTGAAGATTATATACTTTTTAAAGGGGGTGGTGCTGGGGATTCATGCTCTGCTTCTGTGATTTAAGGCCCATCCATATGCAGAAACATCCACATTTGAACCTATAGTACATAGCATCAGGGTTCACTCGGGGTGTTCATCTTTCACACACAGTCTGTGAACCTTTCCTTACATGGAAAAGGGCCTTTGTGGATGTGACTGAAGATTTTAGAGGATGGGGAGTTTGCTGTCCATCAGCCAGCTGGCCCAATGTAATTCAAGGACTTTTAGTGAAACAATTAGCTTTACTTGTCAATTTGGCACAGCCTAGAATGAGGGGGGAAAGTCTCAATTGACTGCTTACATTGGGTTGGTGTATGGGCTTGTCTGTGGGTTAAATTAGTTAGCCGGTGAGAGAAGACACAGCCTACTGTGGGTGGTGCTATTCCCCAGGTAGGTGAACCTGACCTACATGACATTGCCAAGAGAACTCCGGCTCAATATTTTCCTCCGGCCAGGAGTTCCACAACCGTTTCCGGGAGACCTCCTTCTTTTGAAGGTATCGCCTCAGTCTGTGGAACACACCACACAGAATCTACTGGATTTGGTGTGGCATTTATCAGCATTTCTCTTTTTATGGCTGAATAATATCCCACTGTACATACAGCCTGCAATAGGTTTACCATTGGTAGACATCGGAATTGATTATATACTCTGCCTGCTATAAACAAGGCTACTGTAAGCATCCAGAGAAACTGTGGGGACACGCACAGTCATGTCCAAGACTCCCGTGGGTATCACACCAAGTATGTTCAAGTCCCCCCACCTTTTCATTTATTTTTATTTTTAAAACACTCGTACATACCAATCTGAGTTCCCTCTCCCTCCCATTTTCCCTCCCATCTCCCCATCCCACCCACCACCCATTCCTCAGAGAGGGTGAGGCTTCCCATGGAGAATCACCAATGTCTGTCTTATCATTTGAGGCTGGACCTAGCCAGCCCCCATACCCACCTCTATCCAGTCTGGGCAAGGCATCCCTCCACAGGGGATAGGCTCCAAAAAGCCAGATCGTGCACTAGTGATAAATACTGGTTCCACTGCCAGTGGCCCCATAGACTGCCCAAGCCCCCAATTGACACCCACATTCAGGGGTCCTAGTTTGGTCTTATAGAGGTTCCTCAGCTGCCAGTCTGAAATCAGTGAGCTCCCCCTTGCTCAGGTCAGATGTTTCTGTGGGTTTCTCCCACATGGTTGTGACCCCTTTGCTCATATTATTACTCCTCCCTCTCTACAATTGGACTCCAGGAGTTCAGCCCAGTGCTTAGTTGTAGATATCTGCTTCTGCTTCCACCAGCTACTGGGTGAAGGGTTCAAGCCCCTCTTATAAAAAGGCATGACATTTGCATATAGCCTACCCACATCCCCCCTTATTCTCTACATTGCCTGGAACAACCAGTACATTTGTCAGTGTTATGTATATAATTGCTATATTGTATGTTTATGGAACAATGACAAGAAAAAAAAACTCTGTCCATGTTCATTACACGCTCATTTTTTTCCTGATTACCTTTGTTTGGCAGTTGGCCGAATCCACACATGTACAGCTCATGTACAGCTCATGTACAGACAAAGGTCTGGCTGTTATCTCATATATTTCTTAGGACTATAATGGTCACATGGCCACTGTAATTCATGTCCAGTGCTTAAATATTTACACTTAATTTTTGAGGGACTGCCAAGCTCTGCTGCTCACTGTGACGGCACTAAGCCATATTCTGCCAGCAATGTCCAAAAGTTCAAATTTCTCCATGTCTCTGCCAATGTGTGTTGTTTTTGTTTCCAGTCCTTGGTTAGACCATCACAGCGAACAATGCCACGTCTATTACTGTGACTGTGATCTGCAATTCCTCAATGACCAATACTATTAAAAACACTGAACATCTTTTCCGTATGTTTTGGTGGTCATTTGGAAAGACAAACGCCTAAGTCATCTGCTCATTTTTAAATTGTGTTGTTTAGGGGCTGGGGATAGGCTTACTAGTGAACCCATTTGCGGTGCAGGAGTAAGGTTTGTGTTTAGATCCCAGCACACACACAAATGCACAGCAAATGTAGCCGCGTGCCCCTGTCATCCCCAGCATGAAGGAAGCAGAGATGGGATCCCGGAAGCAAGCCAGCCGGCTAAACTAGTAGAAACAATGAACTCCACATCAAATGAGAAATCTTGCCTCAATGCATAAGGCGAATCGTGGCTTGGGGAAGCCCTCTGACACCAACCTCCGGCCTCCATGGATTTGCAATGTAATTACATACATGCAAAATCAATTATTTATTCACCATTACATCGTAAGAGTTATCAGGAACACCTTCTATTAGACAAAAGGTATCTTCTCTGTGTTGGAAGGGTTTAGGTCAGATTAGTGCTAGTTTGTTTTTTATGGTTATTTGAATTCACTCATGAAGTTGTCAGACCCTGCACTTACCATTTTTAGTTTAGTTTTTTTTAAATATAATTTGTCTATGGTTATAAACATAAACATTTAGAATGCATCTTGCCACTGTCCTGAGGGCACTGTCCGGGCTGCTGGAGGAGACAAGGCACCAATGATCTTACCCACTGTGAATCCTGCTGAACAAGGTGTGTGCATGCCTGTGCAATAGTGTCCAAGTTATTGTGGGGAAACAGTTCTTCTCTGACCGGGAATGTATTTTAGTAGAAATTTTGATTACTGGTCTTGGGTTACAGTAATTTGAGGCCTTCCAATTATTTTTGGATTTGCATTGGAAATTTGTCTATTTTTAGGAATCTGTCCATTTCATATGGGCTTTATAACTGGTTGGTATGACTGGTAGGTTTATAGCAGTTTTTCTCAATTTATTTGGTTTCAGTAAATTTGGTAGTAATCCACTCAAATTCGTATTTGGTTTTAGTTATTTGTTCTTTCTTTTTTTTTCTGATAATATAACTCAAGGTGAGACAATTTAAAATTACATTATTTATATAGTGGTGTGTGTGTGTGTGTGTGTGTGTAATGGTGCATGTGTGTGTGTGAGCATGTGTGTGTGTGCATGTGTGTGAGCATGTGTGTGTGAGCATGTGTGTGTGAGAGCTTGTGTGTGTGTGAGCATGTGTGTATGTGTGTGTGTGTGTGTGCGTGTGTGTGTGTAAAATAGTGCATGTGTGGAGGTCAGAAAACATGTGTCAGTTCTGTTATTCCATCAGATGAGTCCTGGTACCAAACTCAAGGTCATCAGGCTTGATGTCTTTACCCGGGGAGCCACCTTAGTGACCTCCATTTTTAGAGATTTCTTAAAGGAGCAATGCTTTGTGTGCTGATTCTTTGCTAGTTTTCATTTCTCTTCTATTTACTTCTCTTTCAGTCTTTGTTATCTACATCCTTTTGCTGGCATTGGGTTTAGCTTGTTCTTAAAAAATGTCTCTAAGGTATAAAGTTAAATCTAAGCCAAGTTCTCTCTCTCTCTCTCTCTCTCTCTCTCTCTCTCTCTCTCTCTCTGTGTGTGTGTGATATGTGTGTATACAGGCATACATACATACATACAGATGGTATGTGTTCCATGTCAAGGCCTGAGGTTGACACCAGGTGTCTTCATGAATATCTCTTAGCCTTAGTTTCCTGAAACATGTTCAAGCCCCAGGATCATTTTGTGTCTGTGTTGTAGGCACTGACACTGCACATGTGCACTGAGCATGTCTTGTTTACATGCATGCTAGGGAACAAGCTCCACACCCATGCTTGAACAGCAAGCCCTTTACAGACCGAGCCATCTCCTCCACTCACCAGAGAGTTCCCCGTTCCTCCTCCTCTTCTTCTTTTTCGAGAGCTCCCCTTCTTAAGGCATTCACAGTGGTGCCTTCCTCCCAAGAATTGTTTATTCTGAATCTTCTGCTTTAGTATGTCACATCTTAATTTTTATTCATTCCACTACATTTTCTGATTTTTCCTAATGATTATTTCTTCGAGTCTGCTATTTAACTTGGGTGTGAATAATTTCAAGTTTCCTTCTGTTATTGATTTCTGGCTTTATTCTGCCATGGCCACAGAAGGTTCTTTTTATGAGTTCTTTAAAAATTAATTGATAGTTGCTTTGCATGTTAGCATATGGTCTATCTAGCTGAACATTGCTACAAATGGAAAGAATATGGACTCTCCTGTAATGAGGGGCCACATTCCATATATGTGTTAGTTTATGATGTGTTCAAGTCTTCTGCATCCTTGTTCATCTTTCATTCATGTGCTCTATCCATTGTTCAAAATCGTACATTGAAATCTTTGTAGCCTTGTGGAAAGAAAGAGAGGAAGCTTTGTAAGCAAAGCATCAATCCTAGCTATATTGGATATGTTTTTGATCACTGTGATGGAATGCCCGAGGGAGGAAGAGAGGGAGGGAGGAAGGAAGGGAGGAAGAGGGAGGGAGGAAGGTCTATTCTGGCTCACAGTTTGAGGACGCAGTCCATCGTGGTGGATGAGGCACACAGCAGGAGTGTGAGGTGACTGGTCACATTGCAGCCATGGTCAGGAAGTAGAGAGAGAGAGAGAGAGAGATGGACATTGGTGCTCAGCCCACTTTCTCCTCCCAGTACAGGACTCCAGTCTGTGGAAGCTACCAGGTATGTTTAGGGTCTATCTTTCTTTTTCAATTAAACTAATGTAAAAGAACCCCCATTCCTCCCCCCTCTCTCTCACACACACAGACACACCCATTCCTCCCCCCCCACACACACAGACACACCCATTCTCCCCCACCCCCACATTCTTAGAACCTTGTCTCCAAGCTCAGCCTTGGTTCTGTCAACTTGACAGGATAAACTATCACATGGCTTTTATATTTACTTATGCATTTGTCTTCATCAGAGATTATCTATGAGTCAAACTACTCTGGTGTCTTCATTTCTGCCTGGAGAATCCCTTTCGGTATTTTTGCAGGACAGGCAATGGGAATACATACCTCTAACTTTTTTTTTTTATTTTTTAAGGATTTATTTAATAGATTTTATATGTATGAGTGTTTTCCTTACATATTTGTCTGTGTACCTGGGACTGGCAGAGACTAGTAATTCCCCTTTATATGAAAAAGTTCTTTTAAAAAAAGGTTGTTTATATTTATCAGGTCTCATACAAAGCAGATGTTGTGAGCAATGTGTCATACACAGTGGTGTTTCCATTGTGTGTTAGCAGGAAATACACATCAGCTCACATGTTCACATTTATTTACTTACATATTTTTGTGCTAAGGAAATAAATCTTCTCTTCCGTAACTTCTTTCTTTTCTTCCCCTCCCTCCCTCCCTCTCTCTCAGTCCTTCCCTCCCTCTATTTCTCCCTCCCTTCCTCTCTCCCTACTCTCCCTTTCTCCCTCTTCCTCCCTGCTCCTCTCCCTTCCCCCCTCCCTCCCTACTTCCTTTCCTCTCTCCTTTACCATTTCAGGCGGGGTCTCTTATATTGAAGGGTGGTTTCAGACTCTACGCAGCTGAGGATAACTTTGAGATTTTGATCCTCCTGCCTCAGCCTCCTTGTGATGGGATTTCAGGAGTGTACCACTGCATCTGGCTTTATGGAGTGCTGGTACCTGAACCCAGGGCTCCATGTACACTGTGGGAACTTTACTGACTGAACATAGCCACAGCTTCCCTCCAGACAGTTTTGAGGAATAGAAATGCCTATTATTGACTATACTTAGGATACTATACAACCTGCCTTTTGAGTTTATTCTTCCTAGCACTCCTTTATTTCCAAAGAGTTTTTCCATATGCAGAAATCTGTATTGTTATTATTTTATTTTTTTAGATCTTATTTTGTATTCTAACCAAAGTTCTCCCTCTCACCATCCTCCTATCCCCCCCTCAATTCTCCCCCATTCCACCTCCCATCTACTCCTCTCAACAGGGAAAGGCTACCTTGGAAGTTGACAAAGTCTGGCACATTAAGTTAGGGCAGGACCAAACCCCTCCCCACTGGCTTAAGGCTGAGCATCGAATCCCACCATAGGGAATGGGCTCCAACAGGTTAGCTCATGCACCAGGGATAGATCCTGGTCCTACAGCCAGGGGCCCCTCAGATAGCCCAGGCTTCACATATGGAGGGTCGAGTTCAATCCCATGGACACTCCACAGCTGTTGTTCCAGAGTTCATAAGTTTCCATGAGCATGGTTCACCTGTCACTGGAGATGTCTCCATCATGGTCTTGACCTCCCTTGCTCATGTATTCCCTCCTCCCTCTCTTCAACTGGATTCCCGGAGTTTGGCCTGGTGCTTGGTTGGGGATCTCCAGATACAGAAATCGTTTGTTGATAGGTCCCACCCCCACCCCAGTATTAGCTCTTGGCCTCCTCTTTTCTTTCAGCAATTTCTTAACACGTCCTAACATGCATATCTTCTTGGGAGCTTGTGGAAAACACTTGATGCTACTATCCACGTCTTTCAATGAATTTGATGTTCTTCTGCCACTGTCTGTTTCGCCTCTCTCTGGCAGCTGTTCTTCTGGAACTCTCCTTGACAGAGTCCCACAGGCTGTCAGTTTTCCTTCATTCAGTTTTCTTTACACTCCACAGATCAGATAATTGATTTTAATGCACTCACCTTCCAGCTGGCCGGTCCTTTTTCTTGTTTTCTGAGATCTGCTGCTGAACATTCTGGTGACCTTCCTGTTGGATCCCTTCTGTGTGGTCACCCACTTTTCAGAATCCCTGCTCAGTTGGGGCCACTTTTCTGATTTGCTTTAGTTTCTCTTATATTTGTGAATATTTAAGATAATTAGAGTTTCGTCTAGTATATACTTTCTGTGGATCTCTCTTTTTCTTTACGTGCTTTGGATGGTTTGTTTAGAGTTGAACATTTTGAACTTCGTGCTATGATGATGTTGGAATCCAGATCCTCCTCAGCCACTGCCGATGCGCTAACTGGGTAGGGACATTTGTGTATTGAGTGAATTTCTCAAACTAATTGTGCAAGTTGTCTATTTCAAGGTGTGTGTGATTACTGGGGCTCCTCTTTGACTTTCTCTAATAAAACTCAGGAAGACAGATTCCAACAAATACTGCTTGGGTAGTAGCTTCCATCTCCAGGATTTCAAGCAAGGAGAAGCCAGCATGCCAGCCCCTAGTTACCCTCCAGGTGAAAAAACATTACCACCAATCACTGATCCTTAGAGATTGGCGTTTTTATTGTCTAACCCATCACTGGCAAGCTGCATGGGGATAGACCACCATCTCTACATCTCATGCTGACCTGCTTTACTGTCCTTCGTTTTCTTTGCTTGTGCCAAGCTGTTATTTATTGTCACTGCCTAGAAAGCCCTCCCCAAATCTATGGGTAACTGGCTCGATTTGATCACCTGAGTTAAAAAAAAATCACTAGTCACCAGACCTACTAACTGTAGTTTGAGTCTAGGGACTCACATGGTAGGAGGAGAGAATTGTCTCATGAGAGTTGTCTTTTGACTTTCACATGTGCTACGGTATGCATGCATGCATGTACACATATAATAAAGAAATCTGCAATGATGAGAATGTTTTAAATGTGTAGATGAATGAATGCAATTAAGTTTAAATAACTTTTCTAACCCATTTGAAAAACTGGAAGGAAATACCAAGAATGGTTGTGTCTAACCACAGGACTACATGCAAAACTGGAAAGTGGGAATAATTTGAAGGCTTAAATGTTTAATAAATTCTTTTTGTGACTCAGAGCTTCCAAATACCAATAATTGAAAAAATATGCAAGAAAAATATCTTGAGAAAAGTTAAAAATAGTCAGTGATAAAATGAAAACAGCGTGTGTATCATTTGAGTCCAGCCATGAAAGAAAATATTGACTATATAGAGGAAGAAATAAAGGCAATTTAAAAACAGAAATAAGGAATGTTTGAAGACAGAAAACTAAGCATACATTTTTTTTTGTCTTTAGACATTAATGATTTCATCCCTCATTAAAGATGAAATAATTATAAACTATTATACTATGCTATATTGGATGCAAGAGATAGTTTATAATAATGAAAGGAGAAAGTATGAAAATAATGTAAACCAATGCATTCCAAATGACCATTATGAGCTTGAAGAAGTCAAAGTAGGTGAGAAGGCTTGGGGTGAGGAACTGTTAGTAGAGTGTCTGCCTTGAGTGTCTGAGGTGCTGGATTCAGTCTGCAGCACGGGAAAACAGGTCTCAGGATCTAAAAGTGTGAGATACATAATAGAAGAACATGCTCTTGGCTGTGAGATGTGTCACATTTAGTCCATCATTTAGCAAGGTCAGAACGTTACTGTCAGAACAAGAATTCAAGCACCATGGAGGAATTCTGCTTACTGACCAGCTCCCTGGACCACTCATTGGCTTCATGCTCAGCCCCCTTTCTTAGACAGTCCAGGACCTCCTGTAGAAAAACAGCGCTGCTGAGCCTCCCTTCATTAATCATGAGTTAGGACCATCTCTCACAGACACGGCTGTGGGCCAGGCTGATGGAGGCAGTGGACATTCTCTCTTGCCAGGTGACTTTTAGATCGCATCAAATTGAGAATAAAATCTAACCAGGACAGTACATGTTTGTTTTTTTTTTTCCCTTACTAATAAATTCCCTATCTTCCTGCCAGTCATGCACTAAATAGAAGTGAAATTGATCATATAAAAGGCCTTTGGAAGACAAAAATAAGTGAAAAACTACATATATCAAAGTTTCTTTACTATAGTGTACTGCAAACTAAGCATAGAAGAAAGGGACAGAAAACAGAGGGGAAAAATTCAAAATAAAACCCCAAACCTACAAATCTAAGTTCTCATTGGCAGCGATTTTTAAAGATTTGTTTCTGATTATGTGTCTGTGGGTATGTCTGTGTGTGGGGATGTACACATCAGCACAATGTCTGTCAAGGCCAGAGACGTGGCAATCTCCAGATCTGCAGTTAAAGGCAGTCGTGAGCCTCCTGATATCAATGTTGGGAACCCAAGTCTTAACTGCTGAGCCATTTACTCAGCCCCCCAGTTTTAAAAAAGTAAATATTGACTAAAAACCAAAAGTGGTTATTTACAAAATGATGAAGTTTCTTTTGAAAACAGCGACAGCAAGATTGTCACATGTCAAAATGAGAGTGATTTACCAGTTTCTTTCCCTAGTGCACTTGGTGACTTGTAGTAGTGGCATATGTTAACATTATTATATATAGATATATAAAAAAGAGTAAGCTAGTCTTAATGACAGAAGTTATTAAGTAAACCAGGCAGAAGAAAGAAGTCAAGATTAAAGGATTAATAAAGAGTGTGGAAATACTAAAAGTCAATACAACAACAATCTTTGAGAAAAGGGCAAATCCCTCATAAATATAAGACTGCAAATAAAATGAAGGACTAAAGTAAATAAATAGAAGCATACAGGCATTTGTTAAAAAGATTAGGCAGATATCGTGTACATTTCCTTGTTGACAAATAAGCCTCTGAAAGGAAAAGATAATGTTTTGGGGGAAATATAGGAGATCAGCTTTGACTCAAGAAATAGAAAATCAGAAGAAAATGCCAGTGAGGGTCTGGAGAGATGGCCCAGCAGCTCAGCACACTGGTTGCTCTTCCAGAGGATCTGAATTTCATCCTAGACACCTGCATGGTGACTCACAACAGCCTGCAACTCCTGTTCCAAGGCTCCGATGGCCTCTTCTGGCTCTCATGGGCCCAGCACAGACATGGTTCAGAGATATACATGCAGGCAAACTTAAGAAACTAAGGCATTAAGATTAATATTAATGTTTCCCAAATTAAGATAAACAAATCCTTAACATAAAATGAATCTGTTTTTAGTTGCAGTAACACTGACCTGTTACTTCAGCTTCCTGGAACTAGTTTTCTTGCCATGTAGGCGTGTCTTAGAAAGAAATGGGAAGTTAACCAGTTCAGTCTATGACACTAGAGGTGCTAATAAACACACCACATATAAAGGAACTGTAAGATAAACTCATTTGTGGGGCTGGTGAGATGGGTCCTCAAGTGAAGACACTTGCTTCCAGGTTTCATAACCTGACTTCATTCCCTAGGGCCCACCTGGTGGAAAGTAAGAACAGATTCCTGCAAGGAATCCTCTGACCTCTACAAGCACACTGGGGTATACCATAATGCTCACCCAAATATACACAAACAACAAACAGATGAATGAAAAATTAAAACCCTCCTTTGTAGATAGAAACTTAAACCTTAAAGTTGAACCAAACAGTTCAAATAATAAAAAGTACATTTCTCCACAAAGTAGTAGGGCCTGTTCTCCATCGCCTACTATTAGGACATAAATCTCATTTATAAAACGGGCCTTTTATTTTCTGTGTAATAACATTTTTGAAAGTGTGAGGCATTTTATAATCGGTGGGATGTGTGGTGATCAAACATTACACGTTAATTGCATTGGATGCTGAAGGGTATTAGACAAATTTAAGCAAATCCAGTTTATGGGTATGTAGACATGTTTTTATACAGGTGCATGTGTAGGAGCGTGCATGTGTATATATGTAAATATACATGCACATGGGTGCATGAGCACGTGTGGAGATCAGGGGAAGCCTTAAGTGTTATCTCTCATTCTCCTTGTTGTTTTGGACAGGATCTTTCATTGGCGTGGAACCTGGTAAGCAGTCTAGGCAGGCCAGCAAGCTCCAGGGATCTTCCTGTCTCTGCTTCCTTAGCATTGGGATTCTAAGTGTTTGCCTCCATGCTTAGCTTTCTTTTTTACAAAAGGGGATTAAACTCAGGACCCCATGTTTGCAAGACAAGTACTTTACTGACTGGGCTCTACCCTAGCCTGCACTTCTACTTTAAAAATATTTAGGAAGCCATCCAAAACAAGGATATTTTTAATAGTAGATACCTAATTTATCACATCATATATCACGGTAGTAAAACTAAGAAGTAAAAAAAAATGCTGACTTCCACTGTGAGGACACTTGAATGCACACAATAGAAAACAGTGCATAAACCTTTGGATAGGATAACACTTACTCTAGGTAACTGATGCATCATCCTTTAGAATTAATATAAAGTTCACCAGAATTGCCTGGTAGAAGATAGATATGCAGCTATAAGTACATTTCCCAAGTGCCTCCTCAGCATTCACAAATGACATCCAGTTAAATGAGAAAATGGGGTTTAAAAGAATCCCAGAATTGATGGGAAATATAATGTTTAAGCCCAGCGACTGTTTGGCACTTACAGGAAGAGTTCCCTAGTTTCATGCAGAGACATGAGGCCCTCCAACATGGGCCAGCATCCCAGTCCTGCCTCCACTCACAGGAGGAGCCTGCCTTCTGGTGCCCTGCTTAGAGCCTTCTGAGGACGGGGACTGTGCATGGGGGAACCCGTCCTGGTGGACCATCCCATCCAGAGTCTACCAGTGTCCTAGTTCCGTCTCCACCCACTGAAAAAGGAGAGCCATCTGAGTATTGGACCTACTTGAAACCACTGGAAGAGAACCTTGGTCCCCTACCCACCAGGAGAGGGAGAGACCCCACCGGTATGCACTAGAAGAAGAAATGGGTAGACAACAGTTAAAAAACACAGCCAACAACAGAAAGATCAACATGACATCACCAGAGACTAGGGACTCCACATCAGCAAGACCTAAACACCCCAACACAGATGAAGCAGAAGAGAATGTCCCTAAAAACAACTTTCTGATGATGCTAGAGACCCTCAAAGAGATAATAAGAAAATCCCTTAAAGAAATGGAAGAAAAAACAAAGAAAAAAATTCAATAAATGGAGGAAAAGACAAACCAAAAATTGCAAGAAAGAATTCAAACAGTGCAAGGATTGAAAGTTGAAAAGAGACAAAATTAATTAATTAATTAAAAAAATAAATTAAAAAAAATTAAAAAAAAGAAAAAAAAAACACAGTCTGAAGGAATGCTGGAAATAGAAAGACTGGGTAAATGATCAAGAACTACAAGTGCAAGCATAACCAACCGAATATAAGAGATGGAAGAAAGACTCTCAGGCATTGATGATACATTAGGAGAAATAGATTTGTGGACCAAAAAAAATATTCTTAAGTCTAACAAATCCCTAACATAAAAAATCCAGGAAATATGGGACACCATGAAAAGACCAAACCTAAGAATAATAGGTATAGAAGAAGGTGAAGAAACCCAACTCAAAGGTGCAGAAAACATAGTCAACAAAATCATAGAAGAAAACTTTCCCAACTTAAAGAAAGACATGCCAATGAAAGTACAAGAAGCTTATAGAACACCAAATAGAGTGGACTACAAAAAAGTACTCTTGTCACATAATAACAAAAACACCTAACATACAGAATAAAGAAAGAATATTAAGAGCTGCAAAGGAAAATGGCCAAGTAATGTATAAAGACAAACCTATCAGAATTACACCTGACTTCTCCATGGAAACCCTGAAGGTTAGTGTTCTACCAACACTAACAGATCACAGATGTCAGCCCAGACTACTATACCCAGCAAAGCTTTCAACTATAGACGGAGAAACCAAGATATTCCATAACAAAATGAGATTTAAATGATACATATCAACTAATCCAGTCATACAGAAAGTTCTGGAAGGAAAACTCCAACCCAAGGATGTTAAATACATCAAAAAACATAGACAATAGTTGCTACCAACAGCCAAAAGAAAAAAAAAAAAACTTGGAAATCTACATACAATACCACCACCACCACCAAATCCAAAACAAAAAAGAATTAACATCCAAAGATCATTAATATCCCTCAGTATTAATGGTCTCAATTCACCTATAAAGTGACACAGGCTAACATAATGGACACGAAGACAGAATCCATCCTTATGCTGCATACAAGAAACACATATCAACTTCAAAGACAGATGTTACCTCAGAGTTAAGGGTTGGGAAAAGATTTTCCAATCAAATGGACCCAAGAAACAAGCGAGTATATCAATCCTAATATCCAACAAATTAAACTCTAAACTAAAATCGATAAAAACAGATGAAGGAGGTCATTTCTGATTCATCACAGGAGAAATCTATCAAGATGTAGTCTCAATTCTCAACATCTGTGCCTCGAATACAAAGGCACCCACATTCGTAAAAGAAACATTGCTAAAACTAAAATCACACATAAAACGTCACACACTTTTAGTGGGACATTTTAACACCCCACTCCCAACACTATACAGGACCACCAGACAGAAACTTAACAAAGAAACAAAGGAACTAACATAATTAGATTATGACCTAATTAGGTTTAACAGATATTTATAGAACATTCCATCCAAACACAAAACAATATACCTTCTTCTCAGTGCCACATAGAACCTTCTCTAAAATCGACCACATACTCAGCAATATAGCAAACTTCAATAGGTACAAAAAAATTGAAAATTGGAATAACCCCCTTTATCTTATCAGACCACATGCTTTAAAGATAGAATTCAACAACACAAATTGCAGAAACCCTACAAACCATGGAAATTGAACAATGGACAATTGCACCATTCTTGGGTCAAGGAAAAAAAAATAAAGAAATTAAAGACTTCTTAGAATTCAATGTGAATGAAGACACAACATACCCAAACTTATGGGACACTTTGAAAGCAGTTGTAAAAGTTCATAGCACTAAGTGCCCACACGAAAAAACTGGAGATTAGTCACATTAGAGAATTAACAGCACAACTGAAAGCTCTAGAACAAAAAGAAGCAAAATCATCTGGGAGAAGTAGACACCAGGAAATAATCAAATTGAGGGCTGAAATCAATAAAGTAGAAACTAGGAAAACAATACAAAGAATCAACGTAACAAAGAGTTGGGTTCTTAGAGAAAATAAAAAAGGGACAAATCTTTATCCAAACTAACCAAAAGGCAGAGAGAGAACACTCAAATTAATAAAATCAGAAATAAAAGGGGTACATGACAACAGATACAGAGGAAATTCAGAGAATCTTCAGGTCATACTTTGAAAACCTGTACTCTACAAAATTCGAAAATTTAAGGGAAATGGACAATTTTATGGATAGCTATCACTTACCAAAAGCAAATTAAGAACAGATAAGCAATTTAAATAGACCTATAACCCTTAATGAAATAGAAGCAGTCATAAAAATTCTCCCAACCCCCCCCCCCAAAATATCCCAGGGCCATATGGTTTCAGTGCAAAATTCTACCACAAATTCAAAGAAGAGCTAATACCAATACTCCTCAAATGGTTCCACACAATAGAAGCAAAAGTCTTTTCACGAGGCTACAATTACCTTGGTACCCAAGCCACACAAAGACACAACTAAGAAAGAGAACTACACACCAATATCCCTCATAAACATTGATGCAAAAATACTCAATAAAGTACTGGCAAATCAAATCCAAGAACACATCAGAGAAATCATCCACCATGACCAAGTAGATTTCATCCCAGGGATGCAGGGATAGTTCAACATACGAAAGGCTACAAATGTGATCTACCATATAAACAAACTCTCACTAGATGCTGAAAAAGCTTTTGAAAAATCCAACACCACTTCATGATAAAGGTCTTGGAGAGATCAAGGGTAACAGGAACATACCTAAACAAAATAAAAGCAATATACAGCAAACCAACAGCCAATATCTAAATGGAGAGAAACTCCATGTGATTGATTCCTCTGATTTCAGGAACAAGACAAGGCTGTCCACTGTCTCTATATCTCTTTAATATTGTACTTGAAGTTCTAGCTAGAACAATAAGAAAATAAAAGGAGATCAAGGGGATACAAATTGGAAAGGAAGAAGTCAAACTTTCACTACTTGCAGATGATATGATAGTTTACATAAGTGACCCAAAAAACTCTACCAGGGAACTCCTACAGCTGATAAACACCTTCAGCAAAGTGGCAGGATACAAGATTAACTAAAAACAGTTTACTATTGGCACAAAAATAGACAGGTAGACCAATGGAATCTACGGGGCCTCTGGTAGTTTATCAGTATTTATCCCTACTACAGAAATGGTCTTTGAAAACCCCCATTCCACATAGAGGGATACTCTCTCAGCCTAGACACATGGGGGAGGGTCTGCGTCCTGCTCCAAATGATATGACAGACTTTGTAGACTCCCCATGGAAGGTCGCACCCTCCCTGGGGAGCAGAAAGGAGATGGGATGAGGATTGGTAGTGGGAGCAGGGGAGGCAGGAGGGTGTAGGTGAAAGGTTTGCACATTCATGTGTGAATCAGTACCCCGGCGGGCTTCCTGGGCTTGACCTCTGGCCCTGAACAGTCTCAAGGAGGTGACTATGAGCCTGGAGAAACATACTTGTATTCGTGAGTTTGCAGGCATCTCTGCCACTGTGGAGGGTTAACTCTGCTGAGAGGCCTGGCCTTCTGGGTCCCTTGGTAATCACTAAGTTTCCTTGGTGCATTAGGGATGGTCCTCTAGAGGAGCAGAGCTGATCGGATGATGTGTATTATAAAAGCAGAATTCACTAGGGTTGGTCCATGGCGAGAGTTGGGTAGTCCAACAATGGCTGTGTGGGCTGAAGAGGCTGGGAACCCAGTAGTTGCTCAGTCAACTAAGTTGGATGCTTCAGCAGTCCCAACTTAGTGTGGATGACATGAAGGATCTCCTGTCTCTACTGGGAGGCTGAAGAAGCTAGGTTCTGATGTTAATGAGGGACTATGGTGGCCGCTGCAGCAGCAACAGGTACAAAGGCAGGCATGCAGCACTGTTCCTTAGACCTGACACCTCGGCTGCCGCTGACAGATTCCACCCACCTAGACAGGGTCTCCTTCCTCAGTTAATACTTCCTGGAAATGTCCTCACAGACACACCCAAAGCTCCGTCTCTAGGTTGATTCCAGAGACCATCAGGTTGACTATCAAGGTTGATGACATTTGGGATGCTGGGGGCTCCAGTGTCCTGGGCCACAATGTTCAGCAGGTTTGGAGTTCAGTTCAAGTCAGGATTCCCTCCAGCCCCATCACAGAAATGGAAGGATCACCCTTTCCCCTTTGAAGGTGGACTCAGACCTCTAACAAAATAAGAGCGACTGTCAGTAGGAAGGAATGCAAGACAAAGGAGTCCAGCCAGTCAAAAAGAAAGAAAAAATCCAGTCAATTCAGGAGCCAGAGGAAAGGACAAACTGTTATGTTGTTCCACAGTTTATAGTACTAATTAAAAAAACAAAACAAAACAAAACTCTTCCAGCCAGGGGCTCTCTGCTCTGGCCATTTTCATTTCCCCTCTCATCCAAATTGGAAAAATCCACTCTGTCTGGAAATCAGTGTTTTAAGGCTGGAAAAAGCCATCAGCGACCTTCTGTTTGAAAAATATTAATTCCCCAAGACAAAAGAAGAAAAGGAGGAGGGGTGTGTGGTTTGATTAGCCCAGGGAGCTTTGCTTGCAATGCTGTTATTCTGCCAGACTGCTTAGAGCCCAAACCTTGTGTGAAGTAGCCTTTCTTCTTGCTGTGACCAAATACCTGGCAGAAGCAACTTAATGGAGGTAGGGCTTCTTGGGCCCACACTATGGTGGTGAAGGCTCTGTAGCTGTACTTGTTCCTGGGGAGCGTGTAGCAGTTGCTTCTTCACTTATGGGTTGATTGGAAACTGAGGGGAGACTAGGAGCAGGTCCAGAATACAATCCCCTGGGTCTGCTCCTTGTGCCTACATCCATCAGCTAGGCCCTACATAGCTCCCTCAACCACCTAAAATAGAGCTACATACGAGCCTGGGGGAGACATTGCAGACTGAAACCATCACAATGCCCAACCCAAGTCACTCATGAGGCAGAAGAGTCACCCTGCTGCTGAACCCAGCTAACCCACAGAAGGAAATAACAATCTTCTGTTACTTTGGTATTTTAAGACCTAACTTTGGGCTGTTTTGCTACAATAATTTTTGTGGTAGGCTGTCGTGATTGTTCAGCTGTTAAGAGCATATACTGCTCTTGCAGAGGACCAGTGCTTTGTTCCCAGAACCTCTATTAGGCAGCTCATAACCATCTGTAACTCCATCTCCTCTGGCCTGCACTCATGTGCACATATCCCCACACAGACACACATAATTAAAACAAGAACTAAAATCCTGAAAAATAAACTTGTATGAACACAGAACTACTTCTTTGTACCATGTTCATTTTTAATTCTGGCTGGGAATCCATTAGGAAATGATGACGTCACTCAACACTTTGACTAGACATTTGTAACAAGTGAATTCTAAGAAACGGGTTGACTACAGAGGATCACTCAGGAAGTCAGTACCAGAGCTGGTCACACTTCTTCTAACATTCTTAATTCTTAAAATTTTATTTCTATTTTGCCTCTGTGGACATGCATGCCTGTCTCTGCACCAGGGGAGTGTCGTGTCCTTGGAGGCCAAAGGAGGACACCAGATGCTCCGAATTTACGGTTTAGTCAGTTGGGAGCTGCCATGTGAGTGCTGGAAGCTGAATCTGGGTTCTCTGGAAGAGCAGCTGGTGCTCTTACCCGCTGAACATGGAGACGAGCCTTGTGGATTTTGCAAGCTTCAGGAACTTCCTAAGTGGAATGTTTGAATTCAGAGGAAATTGCTATACAACAGGCTAAGACACTAGGTTCAAACTTGCGAATAAAGAACGATAGGAAATGATGGGATTTAAAAATGTTTTCATTTCCAATTGATGCATAATAATTATAGATATTTATAGAGCACAAGGCTGTGTTTGGGAGTATGACTATGTACAATAATCAGATTATGGTGACTGGCATATGCATTACCACTGATCACTTTGTTGTTGTGTAGAGGAAAATCTTTCCTGCTAAGCTACTGTGAAATATACAATTAATCTGTCAACCATAATTGTCCCATTATACTCTAGACAGAAAGTTATTCTTTCTGTCTAAATATACCTTGTGATTGTTAGCCACCCTCTCTCCATCCCTTTCTTTCCCCCTTCCCTGCATCTCTCCAATCTTCCATGAGGCTGAGGTTGGCCTCTAAGTTACTGTGTAGCTAAGGATCATTTTGAACTTCTGTTCCTCTAACCCTCAGCTGCTGGAGTTGCAGCTAAGCACCCCTAAGCTGTCTGTAGTGCCTGGGGTTTTGTGCATGCTAGGTGAGCCCCTCTGCTCTCTAGTCCTATAAGTCTGGTGGACTTTTGAGGTAAGTTTTTAGTTTGGACCACTTATTAAAGACTTTGCAATAAAAGGAGAAAATAGGCAGGATCTAATTATTAAAAATTAGCTTTGCTCCATTCCAGTCTGGTAGCAATCTGTCTACCTGCAATTAAGACACTCAGAAATGGAATAGACCTCAAAGAGCCCCCCCCACACACACACACAAGGACACATTCCCAGAGACATACAGATCTCCTATGAGGCCCAACACTTAAAAGATTTCCTGTCTGCAT
This sequence comes from Phodopus roborovskii, assembly GCF_943737965.1. Classification (NCBI taxonomy): domain Eukaryota; kingdom Metazoa; phylum Chordata; class Mammalia; order Rodentia; family Cricetidae; genus Phodopus; species Phodopus roborovskii. Next base: position 6,542,972 of record NW_026126585.1, read on the forward strand.
CTTACACTATGTGGTGGAGTAAACTGGCTTCCAGAAAGTCAGCTGATAGCACCACCAGTGGTATAATATGAATATCAAGGAATCTCAATATCTTCTAACACCACAAGGAACATGGACTGAGCTAAATATTGTACTGGTTACCATGGCGATAATAAAGGGATGCAGATGAACTGGACCTCCACTGGATCTAACTTGAGACCACAAACAGCCTTCTAGGAGAACAAGGAAGACAAGTTCATATTCATCAGGCCTTAGCACAAAAGAACGTTCAAGAAGACAAGAACATTACGGTCCGAAAGAGGAGCAGCTAGAGATGGAAATCACAATGTGGTGGACAAATGACTTGGGATGTTCAGTTGAACCAGGGAAGGAGTGCGGGAAGAGATGGCTGGGTCAAAAGTTAGAATTTGGTTGGAGGAAGATTTGATGTGGCTGGCAAAGTAAGAAGTAAAATAAAAATGGATGAAGGGCCCGGAGGGACCTGCACAGGGAAGAGCACAGACCTGAGGACCCGAATGCAAATCTCCAGAACTCACATGAAAGGCCAAGCATGGCTTCACGCATGCCTGCAAACCCAACGCTGCACAGGGTGGAGGGAGCGGTTTCTGGACCTCACTAGCTGCCGGTGTCACTCAAATTCAGCATGAGCCTCCATCTCAAGGGATAAAGCAGAAAGGAATGGGCCACGACACCTGGTTCTTCCTTCTGGTGTCCACATGTGTGTACAGTCACACACGCATGCACACAGACCGCACATGCTCCCCTTCCTCCAGGCAGGATGTAAAAGATAGCCAACATTTCCCCATGCAAACAGAGCAATTAAACAGTGGCCTTGGAGCAGGCTTCAGATTCCTCCAATTTCCACAGCAGAGTTCGGACACCGCTTTGCTGATAGGGAGAGAACAGGTTCAAACAGAAGCCATAGCTCCTTGTTCAGAATGGTGACCACAGCGTGACTCGGCATCCCTGAGCAAAACTTCTAGGGGGCTGAAGAGTTCCTGGAGCTGGAAGCTCCATGCTAGAACTCTTAAATAGTGGAGATCCAACAGGACCTCTGCTTTGGAATGCACTTACAGCTCAGGGTCTCCTTGCTTGAGCTAGACCACACTATACACCGTCCCTCTACCTAACATTGTTAACTTTTGGTTCCTTAAACCTGCTTCCTGAGAGACAAACTGTTGAATGAAGAAAATTACAAGGGAAATTTATGGGACATTTTATTCAAACTATTTTCACAAGTAGAAAATACATCAACTGAACAATAGCTATACATTTATAAACATGAAGGAAACTATTTGAAAGTGAAAAAGTGCAGTTTAGTCTTAAAGTGAACAATTAACAAACTTGCCAAAGGAACAGAAACTTGATAGTTCTCTGAAAATTTATTTTATCTCCTCCACCTCCTTCTTCTCCTCCTTCTCCTCCTCTTTCTCCTCTTTTTCCATCTTCTTCTCCTTCTTCTGCTCCATCATTTCTCTAGAAACTTGAGTGATTTGTGTTTTGCTTATATTGGGCTGGGCTTTTAAGAAAAAGTCATAGTTCACTGAAAACCTGTTGGTTTGGTCATGTGTTAAGAAGTAAAGAAATAACACATGGTCGGTCACATTATGCAATTCCTGTGTCTTAATTGTCATCACCCTTGGACAACTGCCACACACTTTCAAATTTCTGGCTACTCTTCCTCATTAGGCCACCCTTTTCTTCAGAGTCAAGTGTGCAGTATCTGTCAATCAGTTTCAACAGCCAATGGTGTCTAGGTGACATCCAGTGTACTGAATTAGTAAACACACATACACACACAATGCCACTCAGAGAGAGATAGAAGACTCAGGTTTTCTAGGGTTGGAAACAGTGTTTGGAAAGCGTGTCAATCATCCTTCCCTATAGTAGGAAATGATACCAGGCTTTACAACATTGCCATTCACTCCTCAGTCATGATAACGTGAATTATAAGCTGACAAAGAATTTGATGCAAGTTGTATCTAGGTAAAGATTGGCTCCATGAGTCTTCTCATTTGGGGCCTTGTTCCCAACACAGAGCAAAAACTATAGTTGGCTCATCAGGGTTAATACTTCTGCTTAAATGCAGACCGGGACGCCTATGGTGCTGGACCATTGTAAACGTCACAGCCAAATGAAGTGGGGATGTGGCCTTTACTTGGGGTGAACATGAGTAGCTGTAAATAAAATACAATAGGTTATAGCAACTTTGTCTCTTCTGACCTCTGTTGATATAGGTTAAATCTGAGAGATGTGTGGAGCTTTTTTTAGTTTTTATTTTTAATTACCATGAATAATTTTCTCCACAACTCATTCCTAACAGATCTTGAAGTCTGAAATGAGCTCTATTTTTATTGCTGCCATGATGGCGGCCAGACAAAAAGCAACGTGGGGTGGGGGAGTATATCGTGTGGCTCATAGTTTCAGGGATGCGGTCCACCATGGCAGGGAAGGCATGGAGATAGGAGCATGAGGCAACTAGTCACATTGTAGCCACACATGGAAGCAAAGAGTGGACCAGGAGTGAAGCCAGGCTCCCAGTGGGTTGAGCAGTGTCTACATCCAAACCCACATTCCTCAGGCACCACAGAAAATAGTTTTTCTGGAAAAAAAGGTTTGCAGATATTGCTAGTTAAAATGAGGTTGGGTTGCTTTGGGTAGGCCCCAAATTCAAGGACTGGCATTGTATGGGGCACATGCAGGTAGCCACACTCAGATGCATACAGTGATGTAGCTATAGGCCAAGGAGTGACGGTAACCACCAGAAACGTGGGAAACTAGGCAAGATTCTTTTCTAGAACCTTCACTATCTGACTTCTGGCCTCCATAACTACATGAGAATAGAATTTTCAAGCCACCTAGTTTATAACAACGTGTTATGACAATCCTAGGAAATTAATATTCTCCCTAACATTTCAAGTTACAATTTCTTTGTTTTTGGGTCCTTCCTTCCCACTCTTGCCTCCTCTTGAATATTAGATTGTTCACACTCTAGTCTGCAAATCAGATATTATTCTAAATTCCATTATTTCTAAAATTTCTACTTTTACTCAGATACATGAAGATTACTGCGTGAGGTTAGAGAGATATTTAGCTGGTTTGAAGTGCTTGTTGGAAAAACCATGAACACCTAAGCTCAATACCCAACAGTCATGTAAAAAGTCAGGCATGGTGGCACAGACTTGTGCTAGGGAGGTGGAGATGGGGTATCCTTGGCATAGCCTAGCTTACTTGATGAGCTCCAGGCCAGTGAAAGAACCTGTTTCAAAACAAAACCAAAACCGAGCACCTGAGAAGGGATGCTTGAGGTTGACCTCTGCCCACCCCACATGGTCACACACACCCACACACACACACACACACACACACACACACACACACACAGAGAGAGAGAGAGAGAGAGAGAGAGAGAGAGAGAGAGAGAGAGAGAGAGAGAGAGAGAGAGAGAGAATTGTACGGCTTTATGTTCTGCTAATGAATGCATACCCTGAAATTTCCTGTGTTACCAAAGCGGCTAACTCAGTCCTACCATCCTGGAAAATGAACAAGGTTTGAGGCTGTCTTCTTGGGGGAGAGCCATCTTGTGGAACTCATGTTTAAGATGACGTCAGGCCTACACCGCTTTGGCTGCTGTCTGATTCTATCAAAATGTAACTCTGATTGACAACATTGCAGGCAGACTTTCATTCACCCTTCACACTCCTTCAAATGTCTGGGTGATGCAAATACTTTTAGCTTTGTAAAGCAATGGTACAAATAAAGACATCCAAATGAATCCTTCGAACCTCCCAGGAGGGTGTCACCATGGATTGGCAGGCCATAGGCAAGCTGCCCTCTTAGCAGCTGAGGATAGAAAGCCTAAGTTGATGGTGGCTACTTCTTTTCCTACTCATCTCCTTTTTTCCCTCTTTCTCTTTTCTGTCTCCTCCTCCTCTTTCTATTCTTTTCCTTCTCCTCTCTCCCCTCCTTGCCTTCCTTTCTTCCCTCCCCTTTCCCTTTCTCCTTTCCTCATCCCCTCTCCTTGCTATTCAGCTGGAAGAATATTGCTGACCCTCAAAGTAAAAGCAAACCGCACCCTGCCGCTCTGCACTTGGGTAGAGCCACCCGGTAGTGAACCAGCAGATAGCCCCACAGAGGGCTGTAGGAGAACTGCCACAGTGTGCAGAATGCTTCCAGGGCTCAGACTGACCAACCTCAGACACCCGCTCTAGGCAGAAACCTTGCTGACTCCATGTGCTTTGCTTTGGCTTCTGTAATGGCTGCCTCTCCTCGTAGAACATTGTGTACTCCTTCAGCGCTAGAACAGCTTCCCTCTAAAGGTGTGGCCTCCCGCGCTTCATTCTGTGGGATGGGTTTCCTTTTAACAAGCTAAAACAGACGTAACTAGGGCACTGTTTCAGGCTGAGATGACAAATGTGAGCCTGAAGAATATTGAAAGCCGTTTGAAAGTTGGTTTGGTAGAAGACGGTGCTGTATAATGAAAGCAAATGCACCGATTGGAATTTTGAAAGAAGTCCTAGCGTGAAGATAAAAGGACATGAAAGATAATAAATGTTGAAATGATCCACCACCTAACGGCATCCTGTCAAGGGGGGAAAGATAATGCAATCACTTTCAGAACGTCCCTGAGCTTCTATAGGTGCTTGACCCATACTTCGCAGAGAAACAATCTTTTCATTTCATCTGGCTCATATTAAAAGCAGGAAAACACCACCCGCAGTCCCCTCCTCACTCTCACACAGATGGTGGGAAAATCCATGCAATTTTTAACTGTCTGAAATTCTTTAAAGCAATATAAGACAGAAAGAATTATTAAATCACTTTTCCATTTCATATAATGAAAAACGGCACCACCGCATTGGGTTTGGGAACCATCAATTTCGGAGCAAATGGGAGCTCCTATTGGTCCTGCAGGTAATCCATCACCTCACAGGCCAGGGGCCCTATCTCCAAAGCCCTCTCGCTGGCAGAAAAAGAAACTCAGAGCATCATAAAACCAAAGTCAAACTGCTCATTAGCATCTGTGTAACCAGCTTTGAGGTTTGTTTTGTGTGTCATTGACAGAGACGTTATGCATCTGGGCTTGGGGATTTCTGCTCACATTCATTCACTCATGAGTTTCTTCTTTTCTCATTTATGGTTTATTTACTCATCCAAAAAATGCAGCAAGTGACTACTGCATGCATTAGGAGTCAGAGACACATAAAGCTTCAGTCCTTGCTTGGAGCTCCTGGTTTACTGGGACTGAAAGATAAGCCAGATGAACGGACCCATGGTATTCAGTAAAGTGTGGGTTACTTGGTTTATTTGCTCATTTTTAGGTTCTTAGGGGACAAGCTCAGAGCTGTTATCAGGGTATCGGGGTACTAGGGAGATGGCTCAGTTGGCAAATTGCTGAATGTGCAAGCATTAGGGCTTTAATTTGATCCCCAGCGCCCACATAGAAACTGGGCATTGTGGTACCTGCTGGTAATTTCAGCACTATGGAAGTAGATGGGAGGATCCATGGGGCTTACACAAATGTATTCTCTCTTTCTCTCTCTCTCTCTCTCTCTCTCTCTCTCTCTCTCTCTCTCTCTCTCTCTCTCTCTCACACACACACACACACACACACACACAGAATTTCTTCAGCATATTCTATTAATGTAAAAAATGTCTGTTTTTCTATAATCTATTGTATACATACAATGTGTAGACATGAGTGTGAGAGGGGATAGAAGTCAGAGTTCAGTGTCAAGTGTCATTCCTCGTCTCCCACAGGGGCTCAATTTCAGGATGGGGAGAACCCTTTTGTTGCTTGGTGAGGTATGACAAGTAACTTCAGGAGGTGGAGGCAGGATGAGAAACCATCCCAGGGTCAGCTTCCTAAGCCTTTCTCGTACCGGCTAGCTCCGTAGTATGGCTCATGGTGTGCTGGAAACTTCCGTAGTGAAAAGTTTAGATCTGTTCATGGAACTGTGACAAAGGGGCTTAGAGGAGCTGTAACAGGGAGCAGAAAAGCAACATTTGCCATCAAAGAACCATCTGAGCGAGGACATGCCCCACAGAGATGTCTTACAAGATGTAAGACTCCTAATGAGTGTTTGCGGAGTGATACCTTGGGCTATCAGGGATTGATTGTCAAAGCAGGGGCCTGGGCTGCTTCTACAGGTATGGGAAAGAACCTCAAAGAGCAGCCTGACTGAATAGGACAGATCACTGTCAAAAACTAGAGAGATCATGTCAGCATCCCCACTTCAGGTCAGAAGACCAACCTTTCTGATTGTGGAACAGAAAGAGAAAAAAATTTAAAAGACACACAGTTGGAAACAAGCCCCACAGCATGGAGAGAGCGATGTTATCTTTTTTTTTTTTTTTTCATGCTGTTTTGTCCCAAATCCTTGACAGAGGCAAGCTGAGGGGAAAATATAGTTTAGCTCCTGACTTCAGAGAGTTTCAGGCCACCATGGCAGAGAAAGCACAACAAGGCTCATCACAGAGGCCAGAGCATGTGGCAGTCTCCTCATTCCGAGGAGCATCTGGAAGACAGAAGATGGGGTGTAGAAAGATAGACAGGCAAATATGGAAACTGTGGGGGATGCTGAAGACTCAAACAATAAGGACCAAGAAAGGAAATGGTATTTTTACAAAATGCCTTATGGAGGCTGGAGAGGTAGCTCAACAATTAAGAACATTGATTGCTCTTCCGGAGGACCTGGGTTCAATTCCCAGCACCCACCTGGCAGCTCACAGCTGTCTGTAACTCCAGTTTCGGGGGATTGGGCACCATCTCACAGACATATATGCAACAAAACACCAATGTACACCAAATAAAACTAAATACATTGTTTAAAAAAATATAAGAAAAGAATGTTAAAGGTTCCTTGTGGAAGGGCGGAGGAAGAGCTATAGAGACAGGGCAGGGCTGTGACCTCTCCTTTTAACAGGCATGCTTTTCAGATGGCGTTTACTGATGGGGCCCTTCGGGATGCAGAACTGTGAGGACCATGCTGGGCCAGGTGGGAACGGAAATTCTTTGGCTATTGAAAAGTAAGACCCTCTAGAAGATAGGGCAGCTGGTGGGCACTTGAGTATTCACTGCTAGACCTCCACCGAAAGTTATTTTGTTAAATTATTAGCAATGCTAATTATACGCAATAATGGTTTGCACGATGATGTTTTCATGTTGCATTTTTTGTTCTATCCATCACCATTGTCCCGTCTCACCCCCCTCACTCCTGCTGACCCCTGCCTCCTTCCTTCGCCTTCCTTGTACTTTCACATCCTCTTTTGTGTGTTTTTAAAATACATTGCTTACAGGGGAGTAGGTGAGGGGAAGTTTACAGGAGTGTGGATAACCTAGAAACGGCTACACTGCTGGAAAAATAATTGTCTTTTCCTTTCAGCAATCTTTAATTGCCAACAAATCCTCCTTGTCCCTTGATGGGATGCCGACGGGCCAGGTCTTGTGTAGGTCTTATGCAGCTAACCACGGCTGCCGAGGGTTCAGGAGGAATGTCCCGGCCACGCCTGAGTGACAGTGTTTCACAGCACTCCACCCCTCTTCTCCCTCCACCTCCCTGTCCTCATGCTCTTTCTGCCCCTTGTTCGAGACGGTCCCTGAGCCTTGGAAAGTCATCCAGTTCTTTAGGCCATCAGGAAGGAGGAAAAGCAAAAGATGGTGCCCGAACCCAGCCCGGTGGGGACCGATGCCTATAGGAAAACAGGGGAGCCCCGTGGAGGTTCCCATGACTACTCAGATATATTAAAGTTTAGGGTGTCTTAGAGACAGCAGCGTCTTCCTGAAGGGACTCCTTGGGGACAGATTGCTCACTGGGCTCTTTTTTGGAAGGTGGGAGTTTTCTAAGTAAAACACCAACAATCCTCCTGCACTGGAGGCGGCACATATATCCACAGAGCCAACTCCTGATTAATCCCAAGCATCACGTTGTTCGCTTTCTCAGCACGTGCTTGATGAGCGGTTTTACTATGCCTAGTCATGGGACAGGGTGCTGAGATTGCTCCCAAGGAGCTTGGCTTAAGTGGAGAGAGACACAGAGCAGGGGCAATGCTCTGCAGGGTCTGAACTCTGGCACGGGGAAGTCAGCTGGAGAGCATGGGCTGGGATGCAATGTAGGCTTCCTCGGCATCTGAGAAGGGGTTGGAGAAAGCTGGATGAGGAGTGGGGGAGCATAGGCAATGTGCAAAACCAAACCAAACAACAACAACAAAAAGTGTGAGGGCAAAGAGCCACACCTCAGCCAGGGACATAAAGGACGCGCATTGTGAGTGTGTGTGTGTGTGTGTGTGTGTGTGTGTGTGTGTGTATGAGTGTTACATACTTCTTTATTTTTAGTACAGGGTCTCTCACTGATCCTGAAGCTCACTAATTGCCTAGACTGACGGGCCAGTGAGCCCCAGGAATCCCCTTGCCTGTGCCTCCTCAGCCCCGGGTTACAATGATCCACTGTGGTTGGCTTTTTACCTGGTTGCTGGGGACCACCTGCATGTCTTTATGCTCCTACAGAAGCATGTTACCAACTGAGCTAACTCCCAGTCCCCTAACCTGCCTCTTTTTTTTGGGGGGGGGGTGGGGGAGCTTCTCAGCAAGAGCTAGCTTCTCTAGGGAACTCTGCACCCAGCCTGGCTTACCGTGAGGCCACCATCTTGGCTCACGGAGCTTTAATGTGGTCACAAAATCAAGAATCTGGGCCATGCCGGAGGGAGCTGACGTGGCCCTGAGCGGGGTGACTATTCTGCAGCAGAGGGCTGGTTTTGTGCCTATTGTCCAGGGCTGCCGAAGAAGCACTAATCCGAAACAGCACATGGCAGGCTTCACACCTATCTGCAGCCAGCCGCTGCAGTGCCGGTACAGGCGCTGACTGTGGGATTGTGTTCTGGCCTCTCTGACGCAGGTGGGAGAGGGATCTTCCTGCCTTTGCTTGCAGAGAAAGATAATCACCTCAAGAAGGGGATTTCACAGCTCTTTGAATTGAGTTGCATGTTTGTTCTGGGTTATTTTTTTTCTCTCTCTCTCTCTCTCAGCCTCCTAATATAGTATGCGTTTGCTATCGAGTAAATATTGATCTTGTTGCGAGTCAGCATTTGTGCAGGACGATGCTGAGAAATAATCAGTTTCGCTAATCAGTGCTACACCCTGGGATGAGGGCGAGTAAGGCGGTGTGGCTGCTGTCAGGCAGGGCTTCGTCCATGCCACAGACAATTCAATCAACATTCTACAATCACTAGGTTCATCTCGGCCTCTTAGAAACAGGGGGTCATCCCAGAATGGCACCACTTTCTAATAGCTGTGGGTGAGCCTGTAACCCACACCCAGCTAATGCACATCAGAAAGCAAAAGCCTGCCTTCTGCACTGATTTCTCTTTCTCTCTCACACTCCCTCTCTCTCCCTCTTTCCTTCTCCATCCCTCCCTCCCTTTTCTCTAGTGCTCCCTCTCCCCTCCCCTCTCTGCCTTCCCCTCCGGTTCTTTATTGTAGCCATGCTTTTGCCCTGTGCTATGTATGTGGGAGGTCAGAGGACAACCTCAGGTATTTCTTTCCTTGTTAGAAGCAGGTTCTCTTATTCACTACTGGATACTGCGGGGAAGCCGACTCCATGATTGTGTGGGGATGCTCTTGGCTTCACTCCCCATCTCCCCATAGGAGCACAAGGCTTTCTGTGAATCCGGTTCTATGGCTCGTGTGGTAAGGTATTTGCTCACTGAGCCATTTCCCCAGGGCATTAGTTAGGTTTTTGTTATTTTAATATAATATTTTATATTTATTCTTGTAGACTTTCTTACATATACAATGTGCTTATTTTATTATACCTGCCCTCTAACTCTCCCTGGACTTCGCCAACAAATCTCTCTTACATTCCCCCTAACTTCATGTTCTTTTTATTTTAATAACCCAATGAGTCAGTTTATTGCTGCCCATGTGTGTGTGGCCATCCACTGGAGCATGGGAAACCTACCAGTGGCCAGACCCCCAAAGAATATTTTCCTTTTTGTAGAAGCTTAGCCGACCTCCTTAGATGGGGTGGAGCCGCGGGAGCACATCTCCATCCATTAGGAATGTTGACTGGCTTGATCTTCTACAGGTCTTGTGTAGGCAGCAACAGCCACTTGTGAGTTCATTGGTTCAGTGAGCCCATCATCCCAGAAAATAGCATTTTATAGCATTTCTCCCCAAACTCTGACTCTAACATTCTTTCCTCTCCCTTTTCCACAATGTTCCCTGAGCCTCCCTCCCTGGAGCCTTCTCCCCAGCCTTAAAGGCAGATTGAAACAATACCCGAAGAAGTGATTGGCTGAGGTATTTATAAAGAGAAAGTCCAGGGAGCTAGAAGTGAGGGACAGAAGTATGTGAGTGTGTGTGCATGTGTGAGGTCATGTGTGAGTGCATGTATATATATGTGTGTGTGTATATGCGCATATGGTATATGTGTACATGTGCATCTTAGGTTTGTTGTGAGCTGTGTGTGTGTGTGTGTGTGTGTGTGTGTGTGTGTGTGTGTACACAGCACTGTGATATCCCTGTCTCTTGGGTGGGGTTTCTCCAGCTCTTCCAGAAAAGTGGGCTTTGCTCTCCTCAGGAAGTGGACATTTGAGCCAGGTGCTTGTGATAAACAAGTCACAGGTGAGGCTCATCTGGGTGGAAGAGGCTCAGAGTGAATGCTCTGGGGGACATTTGCTTAAACAAGCCCAGTTTGACATCTGCACCACAGGCTAGATTTTGTCCAATATCTCCTCATGTCTGTCACCTTAGTTTTGTCCTCAAAGGATTCTACAGCATGTGGTGGCCCCACATTGCCATCCCCTCTTCAGGGAAGAAGTAGAGTATCTATACTTTGAGATAGCTGCCTGCGGGCTGAGGAGATAGTAAAGTGCTTGCTATGGAATCATGAGGGCCTGAGTTTGATCCCCAGAATGCACATCACATTCTATGGGTAGTGTTGCATGCCTAAAGTCCCAGTGCTGGGGGGATGCAGACAGAAGAGTCCCCTGGGGTTTGCTGGCCAGATGGCCTAGAGGTTCCAGTCCTGAGGGAGACTAACAAAAACCAAGGTGTGGCTCAGCAGGTAAAGTTGTTTTCCATATGTCTCAGTTACTGTTCTCTTGCTGTGACGAAACACTAAGACAAATGAAACTTACAAAACGAAGCATTGGATTTGGAGATCATGGTTCTAGAGTGTTAGAGGTCATGACATCATGGCAGGGAGCATGGCTGCAGGTACTTGGGTGCTAGATCAGTACATCTTCATTCACAAGTATGAGGCAACTAACGGGGACGGCATGAGCCTTTGAAACCTCGAATCCCACCCCATAGTGACACATGTCTTCCCCAAAGGCCACACCTTCTGATCCTTTCCAAACAGTTTCACTGACTGGGGATGAAGCACTCAAATCTAAGAGCCCATGGGGTCTGCTCTCTTTCATACCACCACACCAGGATGTTTACCACTCTAGTTGTCTGGGTGAGCCTAGAAGAACAGGGCCTGACAAATGAGGCAGACTAAAGTCTCATGAGGTAGCTAACTTTATTCAGAGCATCAGACAGTTTTTACTTTGAGGGTTAGGGAGTCATCTGAGTTAAGTATGCAATCACCAGGACAGGCTGCACACGGCAAAAACCATGTTTTTCTGTAGAGGCAGGAGAGTAACAACAGCTGAAGTAAACTCAATCCTATCTGCTACTCCTGGGAGCATGGAAACACATTCCAAGAACAGTTCTGTGTTTGACGGAAACCGAGGTCACAAGATTCTTGTTTCCTTACTTGTGTTTTGTTTGTTTGTTTTTTGAGTTTTCTCACTAGCACTCAGAATTCTCACATGACTCCATTCTCGGATGTGGTCTCTTTCCATGAAGGTTGGCTACTTGCATTTGGTTCCACACAGAGGAAGGAGAGAAGCAACTCCATAAGTTTTCCCTATGAACTGCACATGACATGCCCCTCCCCCAGTAATCACAAATTAAAAAACAAAACAAAACCTCAAAGTGGATCGAGTATACCCACCCAAGATAGATCTCTTTACATTCATGTATGAACATGACTTTGTACCCACAAACCCATACCCGAGCACACACACATATACACAGTAAGGCTAAATGAGGACTATATTTATACATAACTTACCCAAATAGAAGCAAGATAAGCCTTATGCATTTTTATTTCTGGTATTATAGAGTAGTATTTACTCATGCAATATTGATGAAATCATTTAGATTTATAGACCAACTTAGATTTTTTTTTAGTGCTTTTTCATTAAATCATGGGCAATTGCATATCTATGTTTATATATTGCCTTGCATTAAAAAGTATTTAAAATGTCCTGAAGATGAAAAATACAAATAAGAAACAGAAGGCAGTCCTCAGGGATATGAAATGTTTAGTTCAAACTGGAGAGATGGCTCAGTGGATAAAAATCACAGGCTGCCAAAGTCCGAAGACCCAAGTTCAATCCCAGGAGAGCGAGGCTCACACCGTAGAGGAACCAGCTCTAACAAGTTGTCCTCTGGCCTCCACATGCATGATGTGGCACCCCCTCACTCCAAATCCCCAAATAAATGAATAGAAAGGTAATTTGAAGAAATGTAAACAAGGAAATGTGTGTGTGTGTGGGGGGGGCAAGTGGCTATGGAGATGGGGTTTGGTGGCAGGGCGGTAGTGGTTGGATTGTGGGGAGGAGAGTGGGCAGAAGTGTTTGCTGTGGCGGCTAAGGGGAAGTGCAGGTGTTGGTAGAGACACTGGGGCCAGATGAGACAGTGGTTAATGAGTGAGGAAAACACAGGAAAAGGAATAATGATCAGAAAAGTGCGTCCCAGAGAGAGGTAAAGGAGGAAGGTGGACACAAAGGACTATACTTCAAAGGAAAAGTGAATGGGGGTTGGGATTCTGGCTCGGTGGGCAGAGTGTTTGTCTAGATGCACAGCGTCCTGCATTGCCATCCCTGGCACGGCATAAACCAGGCCTGGTGGTGCACAGATAATTTCAGCACACGAGAGGGTGCGATCCTTGACTACAGAGTGAGTTTGAGGCCAGCCTGGGCTACATGAGACCGTCCCAGAAAACAAAACACAAAACAGCCTCAAACCCTATGTGAGCTGACTTTCCCTCTGCACAGACTGAGCAATTGAGCATTTGGGGGGAGAGGTTTGGATGTGGATGGCCATGCTTGGGATTTGAGCTGTCAGCTGGCCCACATTCCCAACCTGTCTCTGCACCGCATGCTGTTTCAAGGCTCTGCTTTTCCTCTGCTGGGAATGCTTCCTCTCCGTACCCTAGCTACTTGTGTGATGCCCACACTGGCGGTCATACACGCCCTTATGATTAGTTTCTTCCCCTGCCTGGACATCAGTGCACATGGACCCATCTTCTATTTCTCTTCTTCGCCTTTGTCTTCTTGGAACATCTGGCCAGTTGCTCTCGTTAATATAAATTTATTCTTTCGTTTTCTTCTCTTTCAGAGGAGGGGAACCACCTACCTATTATCACTCTCTATGTCCTTTTGGGGCTTCTGGAGAGAGAGAGAGAGAGACCCAGATTATTGTGTGTGTGTGTGTGTGTGTGTGTGTGTGTGTGTGTGTGTGTGTGTGTGTGTTAGAAGACGACCTTGTGTGTCATTGTTTAGGTACTGCCCACTTTTTGACTTTATGCTTGAGACAGAGTCTCTCATGGCCTGGGACTTCACCAAGTAGGCAGATTGGTCAGTGAATAGAAAGGATGAACATTTAACTACCACCCATCTTATTATTTTTGGGAACTACAAATGTGCCCCAGTACTCATGACTTAAAAAATATTGTTTGTGTGCACATGCACAAATTTATGGGGACCAGTGGAAGGCAGGGTTCCCACTGCCCCAAATAAAATCCAAAATGTTGCTAAGTTTTAACAGTAAACTGGCTAATCCTTTAAGATTGATTTTCATTATTTTTGAATTATATATCTATGTATATATCTGTGTATGTGTGTGTATGTTTACCTGAGTGCAGGTACCAGAGGAGTCCAGAAGAGGGCATTAGAGAGCCTGGAGCTGGGGTTACAGGTGGTTGTGATATGAACTTCCTGATCTGGGTGCTGTGAACCAGACTGGGGTCCTCTCTAAGAGCATCTCTCCATCCCTAGCTTATTTATTTATTCATTTTTAATGTGGTTTCTGGGGCTTGAACTGAGGTCCTCACATTTGTAAGGAAAGTACTTCACCAACTGAGCCATCTCTCCAGTACCAGGAGATGCTACTCATAAAGCACAGGCACAGCTCTGAGCCTGGGACAAACTAAGGTAGGCTTTAGAGGAAGCTGGAATCCAGACTGTGGGTTAATCCTTCAGAAGCTTAAGCATCCCCCCTTCCCTCTCCAGAACTACCACCCAGAGCATCCCTGTAAACCCATTCTCTCCAAACAAAGCAGTGAGAGATGTCACTCAAATGTGTCACTCCTCACTGTGAGAAGACAGATGAGTCGGCGATTTTAGGACATCACATCTGCTGGTGTGTGTATCAGAGCCCGAGAAAACAGGAGCTGTTGTACACGTGTGTGAGTGTGCTTACCTGGTGTGTGTGGAAGCCAGAGGTCAGCATCAGGTAAGGTCTCCCTGCATTTTTACCTTACTGTTTGAGACAGGTTTATCCACTGGGACTTGTCATTTTGGCTAGATTGACTGGCCAATGAGTACCAGGGAGCCACTGCCTTCCATATCTCCAGCACTGGAGTTGCAGGTGCTAACACTGTTATACATAGCTTTCATGTGAACACTGGAGAGCTGACCTCACCTCTTCTGGCTTGCATGGCATGAGCCATCTCCCTGGCCCAGCTTCCCCTTTAAACTTTGATTTCTTCCTCCCTGTGGTGTAAGTGAGTCTCCTGGTTCTTATTGGCATTCATGCGAAGGGACTATGGATGGAGAACACATGGTAAATATGTTTGCACTTACGGGCTACAGGAATGAGGGCCTTTTTTCTTTGCCATTGTTTATAGGAATGTCAATATTAAGGACATTTTAGTATTAAATGGGCTTCAGACTGTAAATTTGCTAGTAAAGTTTTTATGTGTTCACAACGACACTTGTGGAACTTGTATTGTAACCTCAAATCTAAGCTTTCCAGGGAAAATAGATGTAGTAGAGATCCTGTAGGAGACTCCAGAAGCAAACGTGTGTAGCTTTTGTCCAAATTGATTAGGGACTTGTTGCTAGCTCAGAAGTGTGAGAAAGAAGAATGGAGTACTTGTGGCTCTGAATAAAGTCCCAAATGACACAAGAGCTAAATAGTAACCAGCTGGTTCTTTTTTAAAATTCATTTTCATTATTTTTAAATTATGTATCATTTTGAATTTAAATGGGTGCGTCTCTGTGTTAGTATGTAACCATGAATGCAGGTACCCGAGGAGTCCAGAAGAGGGCATCAGTTCCCTTGGAGCTAAAGAATAAGCAGCCAAATGTGAACGCTGGAAACCAAACTGAGGTCCTCTGCAACGGCCACCTTTTCAGCCCCATGACTGGAAAATTATTTATCTGTTGATATTCAATATGTCTATTAAAAATTCCAACACATTGACTAAAATCACGTGGCTTACAGCTTATAGCATCACAGTAAACATTAGCGGGACACTTGTCATCATTCAGTAATGCCATAGCTTCTCTTCTCAAGCTTAGATACCAGCCCTGCTGTTCTGCACGATGATTTTTGATTATGCACATTGCCCTTTGCTCAGATTGGATTACAGCAGATGGCAATGTGAAGAATCAAAATATAACTCTCTAGAAATGATTCCGCTTGCAAAGGGGTCTTGCTTAAGTCCGAAAATTGCAAAACAATGCAATACATTTTAAAGTAACTCTTATTGACCTCAAAAATTGTAAGCTAAAAGCACTTGAGTTCATTTAAAAAGCAATTTTATTGAGTTAATGGTGGGTGTAAAGAATTAAATCAATAGAAACCCCGCTTGCCATTAAGTTAAAAACACTTTATTAGCTGTGTTGTTTTAAATTTGACAATGTGTGTTCTCCTCTGTTCAGTCTTCTTCATAGTATTTCATCCCAACCTCAGGTTAGTTTGCTGTTTTCCTTTTTCCTTGTGGCTCTGGATGTGGGTTTTACAATCACAGGTATGGTGTGGGTGTGGTTGTAGTGGTGAATGCCTAAAATCCCCACACCCAGAGGGAGGAAGAATCAAGGGGATTGCAAGTTCAAAGCTGGCTTGAGCTCTGGACTGAGATGCTGCGTAAAACACAAAGCAGATATGTGTGTGTGTGTGGGGGGCTGTATATGTGTACTGGCTCACTGTGATAAAATATTTTCTCCAGAATAACTAAGGGCTGAAAGGTTCATTTTCCCTCATGGTCTGAAGGAATAGTCAGTCCACATGGCAGGGAAGGCACAGCAGCAGGAGCATGAGGCAGCTCACACTTGCCAGTAACTCCAATCCTAAGGGATGCAACGCCCTTTTTTAGCCTCCGTGGGTCTTTTATGCTCACATGCACATACCCACACAGGAACACACACACACATAACAGAATATTTAGAAAAAGAATAATCAATGATAATAATAGGTTTTATTTACTAAGCCTTTTTTTTTTTTTAACTCCCAGGTGCTAAGATACATTCTTCATTTATTCCTCGTCTTTAAATTGCAGTCCAATGGAGGGGCATTATTATTACCCCTCATTCGCAGGTATAGAAACTAAGGTCAAGTGTGTCTGCCTTCCACAGTGGAGAAGTGAGTAGGCCTGGCAGCTTGGTCATGGAGACTTAGCCATCAACACCTCTGCCTCTGCCCCTGCTGTTGTGACTTTTCAAACCCTCCCAAGCTACTACCGAGTGTGTTATTTGATTTACAGTTTGGTTTTCTTCAAGGAATGCTATATCAGGCCATTCCCTGACCCTAATCAGAAGACAGGCCTCCCATAGTGAATTCAAACTTGCTTATTGAACTAAAGAAACCAGCAACTTCTCAGAAAGTGGTTGCTACTCCTACTACATTCATGCCACAATTGCTCTAGCAGCCAAACCAGTCATTATTATTGCAAAGAGTTCACAGCTGGGTAAGATTAATGACTGCTTTATTTACAAGCGCTATGAAGACTAATCAGTAGGAATGGACCACCACCTGCAGAGTACCAGCCTGCTTTCTTCATATACTGGTTCAAATGTGTGGCGTCTTCAGTGTTAGCGTCTTACTGTCAAGTTCTGCAGGGTAACCAAGGGCAATGGCAATGGCCTGGAATATCTGAGGGACTATGGGATCTCACCGGACAATAGCTCTAAAAGAGATAAGCCATTCTTGACGCTGAGCTCTTTATTCATTAGCCTGTGGCATCTAGGTGGGGCATTGCCAGCCTGTAATAGGGTCATTTCATCTAACATCCTTTTTATATTTATGGTTTTTTGGATGTCTCTACAGTTGTATATTTACCTATGGCTCTTTAAAAATGCCTTTAGGGTTAATTATACCAGCCACCCCATATCTCATCTTCTGTCCCACTCTCCCGCCCCTTTATTCTTTATTCTTCCTTACTACTTTTTAATGCCACATCCCACATCCTTTTCCCTGTAAGCCCCCTTCCCTGGACCTTTACCAATCTACCGACACCTACAGATGCTGCTGTTAGATGAGTGTATCTAAAGATTCAGAGCTAGTGTTTTGCACAGAGATCTGTACACCTCCTCTTGGATGGTGCAGTTAGACTGGCTTCTGAAGGCTTGAGACAGATTACTTAGTTGCCAAAGTATTGACTGTGCAGACATGGGTACCTGGATTTAGTCCACGGCACTCATGTTCTAAAAAGCCACGTCTGCTAGTATGTGTGTGTCATCCCAGCTCTGGGGACAAGAGGACATCTGACTACTGGTCATCAGTCAGCCTAGTGACATTAGTGCGCTTCAGAAAAAAGTGAGAAGAACCCTATTTTGAAAACAAACCATCAAGGTGGATAATGTTTCTGAGAACAACAGCCAAGGTTATCCTCTGGCTTCTGCATGTTCAGGTACATACTTACACATGCAACTGCATGTACAGCACACACACACACACACACACACACACACCTACACATCTACATGATAGTTTCTTGAAAGGTCATGGGCTAGGGACAAAGCCATCTGCTGCAATGCTGTTCTGCAGGTCCTTAGCCTGATCTCTACAAGCACTAGGAACACGTTCTGCCCTTCTGGGATCAGACTGTTCCCAGACAGGAGTTACTGCAATAGTGTTAGCAGGGGTGGATAACAGGTGTTGCAGGGACAGGTGACTCCCCATCTCTAGAGTCAGTCTCTCCGCTGGGAAATCCCACGACTGACACAGGGGATGGCGTTTCTGGTCTAACACATTCCTAATAAACACACATACTTTATAATTACAAGGGTGGGGTCATAGATCATATCACCTGTTCTGGGGGTGGGGTGGTTGCCAAGCAGGGAAATACATCCCTGAAACCCACACATGCCAGGGAAGAAGAGGAAGCCCCAGGACTCCAACTGTTTCCCAAGAGCCTTTGCAGCCAGAGAGCCTCTCTCAAGCAGCAAGAATGAAGACTTGGCCATCAGAGGCAACTTCTGAGGTCTGTCTGGATTCTCCTTCACATATCAGTTTCCGTTTCCCCTGCCTGCATGGGCTGGGAAGGGAAGGCCCTGATATACTGTGAAATGTGATAAAGCTGGTTTGGTTCGGGTGTCTGTGCTTTGTGACACCTGCCTATGTGTTACATGGATGCTGTGATGCAACTGTCTGGGAATTTGTGTGCGACCCTGTGTGTGTTATGATGCCAACTTACCCCGCAGTGGGTGGGCATGACACCAGGAGGGCTGTGTTGGCTTATGTCTCCCTCTTTGGCTGCGGGGAACTTTCACGCTGACTAAATGACAGGCTGGCAGGAATGATCAGGAAAAAGGGAGCCTGTTGGTTTTGAAGCACTTAGCCCTGGTTCTCTAAAAATCCAGGTCACTGCGGTCTTTCTCAGTCCTTGCAATCTCCATAGGAACCCTAGCTAATTGTTGAAGTTGAGGATAAGAGAGGAAATTCTCAAACTTCTCTAACAGCTCCTTGCAGTATTTAGAGCAGGGAAAACAGGTCTGGAAAGATATGACAGGCTATAGAGTACATGTCTTGTAAGTGTGAGGACCTGAGTTTGGTTACCCAGAATCCATGTTTCAAAAGCTGAGGCATGGTGGTGCATCTGGAAAATCCTAGCATTTAAGAGGTAGAGATGGGCAGGTCCTTGGGGCTCACTGGCCAGCTGAACTTATCTGCTTGGCAAGTTCTAGGCTAGCAAGATGGATGGCACTTGACGAATATAAGTATAAGCTTTACTGTGGCCTCTACACACACATGCACAGATATGCAGGCACCTCCCACACCTGCACATATGCACACAATAGCATATGAAGGAAAAAAACCTCAAGTAGGATGCAACGTAGACAAATCTCAGAATTACGCTGCTACGTGAAAGACGGTTGAATGCAGTATGAGTCTATATAACATTCTGGAAAAGTCACAGTATTGTGGAAAGAACTGCCTGGGGGAGTGGTTTTCAGGTGTGAGCTAAGAAGCGCTGTAGGAGAGCTGGACCTTCCTTCATTGTGATGTTTTGTACGTTCTGGTTTGGTTTGCGCCATATTGAGGAAGGAAGGCTGAATGTGTTAAACCAGAAAGAGCACGAGAGCACCGTCGAGGAGCCAGCCGAATGTGTAGCTCCATGGGACAGCAGCTCAAATTCGCAGCTTCATTGGGCAGTCTCTCAAATGCATTCATTCCCAGGACAGTTGCTCAAAGGCATAGTTCCTTAGGACAATCATTCAAATGCATTGTTCCACAGGACAGCCCCTCAAATGTACAGCTCCATGGCATAGCGACTCCTTGAGACAGTCACTTTTGTTTCCTAGAGTTTCTGTTTGTCTGCAACCTTCCTTCCTTCTCTAGAATTCCCCGGCCCATGGCCTTACTCTCCCCCAGCACCTCAGAGGTCCAGACGGTGGAGCACAGAAGGAGTAGCATGGAAAGCATCTCGCACTTTCATGTGAGTGAGTTGACCCATGCCCTTAGTATTGAGATCCAAAGCAGGGCCTTAGCTATGCCGTGGATGCTGACTGGGTCCTTTCCATTTCAGTCTTCTTAGTTTCAATCGTTCATACAAGATTCGATGGAGTTACTAGATAAAGAGATTTCACACTTAAAGCAAACAACTGGGAACTACTGATCTAACACAGAGCCTGCCCTTTATATGTGAGACCGGCCAACCTAGAGGTCTGGGATGAGGGACCCAAACATTTGAGGACTAGCCAGTTAAAGGCACGCAGCTAGAATGTCTGCATCTTGGCTGGTGGATGTCATTTGTGGACCCCTTGAGGAAGGGCAAGCTCTAGCTAGGTTAAGGGGTGATGATGGATTCCTCTCTGCCCGGTCTCAAGAAATCTTGGAGCTGCCCCGTCCCTCACTGTATTGTCCGTGCTGTGGGCAAAGAATGATCATTGCTGGATTATTCTGTGCCGTGCAGCTGTCTCTTGAGGCCGCTGGGAGCTCATTTTGCTAGCTCAGCTGTGTCTTAGCTTGCCCTGCCCAGTGATGTCTCTTCACTCAGGAATCCACCCCTGCCCCTCCTGCTGCTCGCCACCTCTCTTCTGGTCCAGCTAGGGATGTCTTCATCTTCTTCTCCCCTTTCCCCTGTTCTCTCTACTTTTGACGTCCTTGAGGCTGATAGTGTTTGTCAGGTCTGTCTCTAACTCTGGGGGAAGAGCTGGTGGAGCCATCTGTGGGTTTTGGAGAGCATCCCTGCTTGTAATTATTTTTCCTGGAGTCACCCTTGATGAGGCAAGAGACCATTGTTGTATCATTACCAGTTGTCGCCTGGGTTTTCTCAACATAGAGTGTGTCTTGCTGGGGGTGGGGAATGGCAGGGAGGTCTCAGGAACACAATAGTTGTTGATTTCTTCATAGGCAATTGAATGAAGAAGCCAGTTCCCAGGACAATGCCTGGCTTGATGGTTTGCACCAATTGGTTTCAGGGTTTCCACAGCGGGGCTAAGATTTTCGTCACTTCTCAGCTCCAGTGTCAGGGAGCTGTCAGAAACCCAGCAAAAAAAATGGGAAATGGGAACTTTCTCCACACAGCAGGAAGTCCTTGTCCCAGAACAATGAGCAAAGATGAAATCGTCACAAGTCATCTAAAAGGCTTGGAAATCTGTGTTAATTACCTTGAAGGACAGCAAGAATTACAGAGAGAGTTCAATTGCATTATACCCCTCTTCAGAACTAGAAAAGAACTTAGGGTTACCAGAGAACTAGACAGAGAGTTAAAAGCCAGTTTTTTTAAAAATGTCTCCCCTCCCTCCCCCCTCTCTCCCTCTCTCTCTCCCTCTCTTTCTCTCTCCCTTTCCCTCTCCCTCTTTCCCTCTCTCCCTCCCTCTCCCTCTCTCTCTCTCTCTTCTTCTCCCTCTCCCTCTCTCTGGACACAGAAGTACCATGGTTCTCATGTGGAGGTCAGACTGCAACCCTTGACAAGTTGATTCTAGCCTTCCACGTGGTTTGAGTCAGTGTCTCGTTCTCCCAGGCGCACACACCAGGTGAGTGATCCGCCTCTGTCTCCTGTAGCATCGCTGGGATTACAGGTGGTCCCATTTCTTACTGGATGACTTCAGGTGGGACTGCTTCTGTATAAGTTTCTCTCTTCCAAAATGTGGTTTTGAAGAAATGATGTGTTAGGCCTATTATTTTAGAGTCTGTCTTCTGAGATATCTGTTAGCAAAAACCTGAGGCAGGGCGGTGTTTGGGGACACAGAGGAGCGCACCAGAGTTGGTCCCACATCAGCAATTTTGTTGTGAAGATCTGCCACTGCATTGAGCTCAAGCAGAACCAGCCCTCTATTAGGGTAACAGGTCGGTGCCAAAAGGGATTGGCTTGATGTGAATAGAGTGTTAGCAATTAGAACACTAATTGTTTAAATGTAAATGATTGCTTATAAAGTGCTTAAAAGGACCACTTCTGCTAAATAGGTTGAGCAACTCTCTGGCAATTGCAATTTTAGGTTGTTTAGAAAAAAAAAGGGGGGGAGGGTTAGTTCTCTTTTTCATAGACTGTTACAATAACTATTGATGATTTATGCTCTGCCGCCTCCATAAAAGGATTGGAGGCGGCTGAAAGCAGAGAACACACACAAACCATGACAATTAAAATTTGAAAAAAGAAAATTAAAAAGACAACAGAAAGCAATTATGGAAGGGGAGATAGGCTTTCCAGAAACCTGGGACACATTCATGTGTTTCTTCCCGGGCCTGCCCCCAGGTTAGCTGAGCTTCATTTGGTTTTTAAAGGGGGAAGGTAGCTAGAAGAGGGCAGAGGACAAGTCTTCCCTATATGTCATCAAGCTCGTACCACATTCACAGTTCTGTGTAAAGCCGGGATTCTTTCCCCAAAGGACCAAACAGAAGATGGACTACCGACATTTTCCTAGGATACTATGAGTCCTGCTTTCATTTCTGTTGCTGTGATAGAATACTCTTGACAAAAAATAACTTGGCGAAAAGGGGTTTATTTCAGCTTACATGTCCATGGCTGAGAGATGCCAAAGCAGGAACTTCAAACACCTAACCATATCAAACTCACTGTAAATAGAGGGATGGGGAGGGGAGGGGGAGGACAGAAGAGGAGAGGAGAGGGGAGGGAAATGCAAGCATGCAATGTCTGCCTGCCTGCTTGCTTGTGTTCAGCTCAGTTTCTCCACCTATACAGATTGCCTGACTAGGGAATGGTACCATCCACAACAGGGTAAGTCTTCCTACATCAATTAACTTAATTAAGATACTCTCCCACAGGCATGTCCATAGGCCAACCTAATCTGAACAAGTATGCATTGAAACTATTTGTAGGTTATTCAAGCTGACAATTAAAGCTAACCACCGTCCTACAGTAGTGTAGCATTCCTTGTTAGTAGTCTACATAATATTGATTATGTAAATATCAGAAAAGTACCCAGTACATGAAGTCCTCCACTATGTGTATACTCAGTGACATAAATTGTCTATGTGAACTATGGCCCTAAGATGCTCTGTGTATCATGAAATGAACGAAAAAGAAATAAATGTTCAATGTGAAAATTAATATGAATAGCTCAAACATTTTTCTCTCATTCTAATACTGTGGTTTCACTTGGATAAAGTGCTTACTAGTTGTTAAAATGTTAATGAGTGAGACAGGATTGCTGACTCAGTGGTTAAGAGTGCTGGATACTTTTGGAGAGGACTTGAGTTCTATTCCAAGTGTCTATGTCAAGTGATTGACAGCCCCTGGTCTCTCCAGCTCCAGGGAGCCAGCTCCCTTTCTGGCCTCTGTGAGATACCTGCACTAATGTATAAGCACACACATAGACATAAATAAATAAACATAAAAATAAACCTTTACATATTAATAAGTAAATAAAGGCTTGCACAATGCTTGCCAGAAGAGATTTTAAATGGGCAAGGGGATTAATGCTATATTTACTTAAATGCTCTTTAAAAATTTTAAAAGTAGTTTTTAAAAATTCCACTTTGATCATATTTCCCCTACCCTCAACTCCTCCCAGATCTTCCAAATGGTAACATCTACCAAATGTCTTTCTTCATATATTTTTAGTACCCTAAGTATCCTGGAATGTCTACACTCAATGCCTTTTTTGGAAATCATTAAAGACCTTTGAAAGAGTGGGAGAGATAGCTTAGTGGGTAGAGTGCCTTCTTTGAAATCATGAAGACTTGAGTTTGGATTTCTTGTGCCCATACGAAACACCAGGTACACGATTGCACATCTGTTATCCCAGTATTCAGGGGGGAGAGTGGCGACATGCAGACCCCTGAAACTTGCTGGCTCTAGGTTCAAAGAGAGCATATTTTAGAAAACAAGTTTGAGGAATTGGAGAGATGGTTCAGCGGCTGAACATGAATGGTCTTGCAGAGACCTGAGTTTGGTAGCTGCCTCTGTTGGGAGGCTCACAACCAGCTCCAGAGTGTCTGGTACCTTTTCTGACCTCTGTTGGGGTATGAGGGAACATACCACACGCCCACATAATTAAAGATAAAGTGAGTCTTTAAAGAGGAGAGTGGTAGAGGAACAAATGGACTTGCATTTGTATGCATGTGCTCCTTCATGCACACGTGTACACATACTTAAACATGTACATACATCACACACAATGGGGCTTTAACTTTTCCCAATATCCTATTTTCTTACACAATTATTTATTTATGTAATATGCAAACATTTCCTTACATGGTAGAAGGGACTTTGGAGATGTGTCCAAGTTATCTTGAGATACAGAGATGGCCCCCAGAATCAGCAAAAAGCAAAAACCTCTTATCTGCCAACACAAAGGTGATATCCCAGGATGCCGGGCCCTTGGTGATCTTTCTGTCTCCTAGGAACCCTACACTGGTGCCAGCAGAGCACTGGCTTTCCTGCTCAGAGACTTCTGGGACCAAGGATAGAGGACATTGTCAAGAAGCTCTTAGCTCTTATTAACTGATGGACAAGACATCTCTCCCAGTGCCTTAGAAGTACACAGGACTGCAAAGAATTTCATCTCTATTAAATATTCAAATGAAAGAGGGGGAAGGTTATTTGTCACAGAAAACGAATCAAGACCAATTGAAGTTTTGCCATTAATGCCATCCTAGAGCCTTCATCCAGTAGCTGATGGAAGCAGAAGCAGACACCCACAGCTAAACACTGAGCCAAACTCCTATAATCTAGTTGTAGAGTGGGAGGAGTGATGAGCAAAGGGATCAAGACTGTGGCTGGAGAAACCCACAGAAACATCTGACCTGAGAGGTGGGAGCTTGTGGACCCCGATCTGACAGCTGGGAAACCAGCATAGGACTGAACCAGGCCCCCTGAGCTTGGATGTCAGTTAGGAGGCCTGGCAGTCTATGGGGTCTCTGGCAGTGGAACCAGTATTTATCCCTAGTGCATGGATGGACTTCAGGAGCCCATTCCCTATGGAAGGACCTTCTCTCATCCTAGATACACTGGGGAGGGCCTAGGCCCTGTATCAAATGATGTGACAGACTTTGATGATTTCCCCCCCCCATGGAAGGTCTTATCCTCCTTGGGAATTGGATGGGGGATGGGATGGGGGTTCGGTGGGAGGCATGTGAGGATGGGAGGGAAAGGAAACTAGGATTGATATATAAAATAATATTGTTTCTAACTTTAAAAATTATATTAAAAAATCAGCATTGCACACTGGCTGGCCCTAAAACCTCAATGTATTCTATCAGCAGTTTAGAGTTCTTTATAATTGGTTGTCCCAGGCAGGTGCATAGCTTTAACCTGGCTTTGGTGTCCATGTGACCAGCCTGCATTTATATAGTTATTCTTTTCTACCAGAGCTAAGTTCCCATGGGAAGGATTTACTGGTTCACATTAATCCATCCCCTCCTGAGTTCACCACAGACCTTTCCATCCTCACTGGCTCTTCCATAATCGCAATGTCTCCCGTTGTTCCTATATGATCTTAAGTGTTCATCAGGCAAGGGGAACAAACCTTAATTGGTTTCATCATGTGATGCTGATGCTTACACCATGAACTAAACAATGATCCCTTGAGTCTAGGGGAGTCTTCCCGTTGTATGGCATTACCTTTTATAAACATTATAACCTTGCAATATCAGATTCACAATATGTTTGAATTTTTAACATCAAGCAGATGTCACCCAGGGAAAGTACCACAGGGAAATGTCACTAGCTGGTCATTCAAATGCTTTTGTTTGTTTTGAGACAGAGTATCATGTAGCCTAGGCTGACCTCAAATTTGCTATAAAGCAAACATGTAACTTCTGACCCTCCTGCCTTTACCTCCCAAAATGCTGGGATTACAGGCGTGTACCACCATGCCCAGTTTATGTGGTGCCAGGGATAGAATCCAGGGCTTTGTTCATGCTAAGCAAGCTTTCTAGCAACTGATCTGCAGCTTCGTTCCCATTAACAATTTTCAACTGAGAGCAATTAGACATATACTAGCTACAATGAACTATTCCACTGTGTGTGTGTGTGTGTGTGTGTGTGTGTGTTTGTGCACACATATATGCATGGATGTGTGCATGATTGTAGAGGACAGAGGTCAACTTCAGGTGTGGTTACTCAGGTATAACTCATCTTATTGCTTGGGACGAGGTTCCTTATAGAGACGGTGGGCTCACTGATTGGGCCAGTATTGGCAAGCAGTTTGCCAACTGAGCAATCTCCTCAGCCTTGTACTGAGATGTGGGCCAGATGATCTCTAGGCCTGGATCCTTTCCGGGAAGCATTCTGGACACTTAAATTAAAATAGAATGTGTAGCTCTTGTTTCATTACTCACAGGTCATGTGATGCAAATACAATAGCTAATGGCTACATCAGGTATTCTCCATTTGAACCCCAGAACACTTGGAAGCCCATTTCTCACAACAGGAACTTGTCCTACCCTCAGGGAGCTGCCCATATCCCACTAGGGCTTATCTCAATGGCGTGGGAGAATCCATGGCTGGCAGAGTATCTTGGGATGACATCTTGATAGAAAGATTGTGCTTCCATGTAACTAGCTGAGACTGTCTCTAGGCAAGAGTGAAAGCAAAGCCAGAGACTCCAGACACTTCCATATGTCCATTAGAGAAGTGTTATGAGCAGTTATATCTTGCCATCCTGGTCCCAGAGCCACATCAGCCCCAAATAAACACACAGAGATGCTGTATAAGATATAAAGCTGTTGTCCAATGGCTAGAGTTTCTTAGTAGCTAGCTCTGTCTTACATATTAACTCATTTCTATCAATCTAATGTTTCTACATGGTCTTATTGGGAAGAGAGAGAGAGAAAGAGAGAGAGAGGACCTCTTATTCCTCTCAGGCCTACATCTTGACTCCTCTCTGCTATATCTCCCAGAATCCTCCTTGTCTCCTAGTCCCATCTATCTCATTTTCCTATTGGCCAACAGGGTTTTATTCATTAACCAATAAGAAAAACATATACACAAAATGACATCTCCCATCAGAGAAGCAGAAGACCAGGTACTGTTGTTTGCACACAGGTCAATTTCTCCTCTTCAAGTTGGCTTAAGCTACACTTATTTTCTCTATGTATCTGTGTTAATCCAGGTGTCCTCATTTCATTTCTGCTGTGATAATATCCTAACTCACAAAAAGAAACAGAGGAGAGGAAGGGTTTATTCATTTCAGCTTGCAAATTCCAGGTTCCAATCCATCATTGCAGGGAAGTCAAGACAGGACTTTCAGGCAGCTAATTACGCTCACAGTCAAGAATAGAGAGGATAGATTTATGCTCAGATCAGCTAGCTTTCCATACCCTTGTGAAGTCCAAATCTACCCACAGTGTGCTGGCTCTTCCCAGCCAACTGGTACAATCAACACCCCTCCCCCACCCAAGGCCAGCCTGATCTAGACAGTCTCTCACTGAGCCTCTCTCCC
Source organism: Phodopus roborovskii (assembly GCF_943737965.1). Classification (NCBI taxonomy): domain Eukaryota; kingdom Metazoa; phylum Chordata; class Mammalia; order Rodentia; family Cricetidae; genus Phodopus; species Phodopus roborovskii. Next base: position 6,570,380 of record NW_026126585.1, read on the forward strand.
TCAGGTGACTCTAGGTTGTGTCAAATAACGCTAACCCCCACACCAGACAACACTCACAATGGTCATTTTCCCCATCAAACTCAACCTTGCTACCACCTTAGCTCTACTAGTCACCAGCCGCCCCTTCCTGAAGTTCATCAACTCAAAATTCCCTTCACCTGGCTCCCGGCATCCCTCTCTGATGATTTTAAATGTTCTCAGCTTGGGTCTCCTTTTATAAACAATCCTTAATTCTTTTATGTGACAGTCCTGAATTGTCCTGGATTCAGAATCCTGGAATCGTCTCACCAGAATATCTCATGTGTAATTGTATGTGTTTGTGAGTGTGAGGATTCCTCCAACCTCACGTGTGCACCCTGGATGTCAGGCCAAGTGTTCCTACAATTAGCCTTGTTGCCCTCATCTGAGATCCTCCTAGACCTTAGTAAGAAACCATCCATTGTCTTGAAAAGCTGGTGTTGGATCCCTATCCCTGTCTGCAAACCACTATATGCTTGGGCTCTAAGAAGACACATCCTCTTGGGTTTCAGGGTATTAAGCCCTAAAGTCAAGGTGGGTGCTCCTGTAGGAGACTCTCGCCTGATTTCTTTAACTTGCTCTCCTTCTTTTCATCTTCAAAGGCAGAAGCATAGCATCCTCAAATCTCTCTCTCCTCTTTGTCTCCCCCTTTCTCTCTTTTCCTTCCTTCCCTCTTCCTCTATTCTTCCCCCTCCTCCCCTTGTTCTTTCCGTCCTTCCCTCTCTCTTCCCCTTCCTTTCTCCTTCCTTTTTACTTTCTCCTTCCTTCCCTTATTTTCCAGCTGTCTCCTCTTTTCATCCCTATTTCTTCCTCCTGCCCACTTCATCCTTTCATTATACTCTTTCATTCCATACTTCTCTGCACCACCTTTCCCCCACCCGTCCTTGTCTCCATCTCCCTTCATCCTTCTTTCCCACTTTCTCCTTCCCCCTCTCTTCCCCCTCCCTCCTTCTGTCTTGTTTCATCCTTTGTCACAGCTCTCTCTGACACTCTGACTCTGGCCTCCATGACATCCTTAAAATACACTTTTGATTTCACTGTATTCATCAGATGTGGGCATCCTAGCTTAGTCACGTCTCCAGTCCCTTTCACACGCTTTTCAACACTTACCTTCAGTTATTCTGCTTACTACTTCCCTGGCTAAGAATGTGCTTAGCTTTAGGACATCATGGCTAAGGAATGGCCTTCCCATTTGGAGACTCCCATTCTCCCAGGGGAGCAGCTCTCTGTTGTGCCCTCTTGGTATAAATGTATAAAGTCTCAAGTGATGAGAGGAATACGTGATCAGTAAGAAGAAGAAGACATATATAGAAAATAGTGTATTTCCTTTTACAAGCTGGGGTTTTGGCAATGGGAACAGAAAAGATATTTATTGGTCATTCTGGACCCACCATGTATCGACCTGTTCATTTGGCAATGACCGTGTTTTAGAGCTTCTTCTGGGAGAGGGCTTGGAAAATGATGCTGGTGGGCTATGCATCCATTCTCCACATCCATCTAACTTTTCTTTCCTCTGCACTTCCTTGCCTTTCTTTGTCCTGTTTGACACAGTGGTACCCAGAACAAGGCAACTGTGAATACTTGAAACAGGATAAAACATAGTCAAGAAACAGAAAACGAAACAAAACTTTGATGGTTATATTGATTATCAAATCTAGGATCACCTTGAAAACCTCTAAACATATTTGTGAGGAACCTTCTAGATTATGTTAAATGAAGTGGAAAGACCCTTCCTACACTTCTGTGGCATCACCCTGTCCTCTGGGGTCCTGATGCAAATAAAAAAGAAAAGTCCATGCTCATCTCCCTCTGCTTCCAGACAACAGATAATGTGAGCAGCTGCCTCCCCCCATTCCTATTGCCATGACGTCTCCATCATGACCTACTATACTCTCAAACTGTTAGCTAAAAGTAAACCTTTTTTCCCTATAAGTTGCTTTTGTCAGGTGTTTTACCATAGCAACGAGTCAAATAACTTACAAAATACCTTGAACCTTTACGTTAGGACATCTGATGGGTAGATTGTGCCTCTTCCCCATCTGAAAAATTGACCTTATAGTGAATGTAGATAGACTGACTTATGGCCCAGATAATCCATTGGCTTTTTTACTTGTTCAAACTCTCTCTACGGAATGAGAGTGAGTATATAGGAAATTTCCACTATGGTAGCATTTCTATTTATACGCTGTGTGATAAAGAATCAGGGATCAACATACTTCCCATGTAGGAATATAATTTTATGAAAATACCTCTTGCATTCATTCAGAGGGACTGTGGCAAGTTAATAATATAGCTTGAAATCATTTAAGATGTTTATTTTGCCTGCTGTCCTACTGTGTGCTCAGTCTGTTTAAATTTAACCTGCCTTTAAAAGAACGATGTAATAACCCCCCCCCTTACATATCTTGGATTTCCTCTGCAATCAGCTTTTACAGGGCAAGCCAATGCATAGCTTTACTCTTATATTCTACTTTCCATTCCCTTACCCAGAATAATGAACGTGTGTGTGTTGTGGGAACCATTTGCTGAAAGCAGCCGATAGGTTAGAAACAATCCTATAAAACAAATAGCCATCATATATGTTGGCAACAACGTGGAAATAACTTGATAATGTCTGTTTGTGGTTATGTTTGCTATTCCCAGTCAATTGGGGTCAATAAAATGACTTTTCCCTTGTAAAACTTTGTTAAAGATTTCTGTAGAGAATCCCTCATCCTTTTACCATGGTATGGTTTCTGTGCTATTCAATAAATACAGTGAAAATCCCTCTGCAAGGGACACACAGAAATAGAGACACAGATTACAGATAGGCCAGTTACCACAAACTAAAGACAGATGGAAGGCACATGGAAAAAAGTAGAGAACAGGTTTGTGTCTCTGGGGTTATCTTTAATGCGTTAATCAACACACTTGTAGAGGTAAAATGGTAAATGGACAGCAGGAGAAACTGTAGCTGGAGGTGAGTGAAAGAATAGATTGGGGTGTAGCCGAGGAAATCCAGTGCATCAGGTGACTTGATGGAAATGATACTCTGTGTAGCTCAGTGCAGTTGCGTGAAAGGCAAAAACCACATGTGGAGATGACTCCTGTTTTCTAGAACCAAACAGTCTTGAATGGCATCTAGCAAACTGGGAAGCGGGGGCCAGGGCTCAGTGCATAAAATGCTTGCAGATCAAGTGAATATTAGAGTCCAGACACCCAGGCCCCACAGCACTGGGTGGGTGTGGTTGGCCAGTAATCTTGGCCCTCGGGAGATGGACACTTAATCCTCAGGGAAATCTGGGAAGCTAAGCTCTGGGTTAAGCAAGGACCTGCTTCAGTAAGTAAATTGGAAAATGATGGAGGAAGATAAAAGATGCCAATCTTCTCCATGTTTACCTACAAACATGTGTGTCTACATCCATGAGAACATTCATATATACACACCACACAAAGATATAAATGCTGTGGAAGACAACAGGTCACATGCATAAATGATGAGCTAAACCAAATTGTTCATGAGAGAATCTTAATGGACATATTACTTCTACTGTCGGCATACGAGAGTTGTGATACCAGCATGGTTGGTAAGAGCCCACTTCCTAACCAGGATGTCTCAGGACCAATCAGATGTTAATTATCCAGTTACTGGAAGAGGTGGAGAATACTCACTTGAGATGCACTCTTACTAGAAAATGATTGGCTTGGAAGAGATTTAGTTAGTCACTAATGCATTCCTATGCCTAATAATTCTGTATAAGATTGTTGTAGGGTTCAAATAAAAACAAGGGAAAAGTGATTAGGACAAATAAGAAATAAATGTAGAAATAATTTTAGAAAATGAATTCATTATTCCTTTAAGTAAAGCTTACTGGTCTATGTACATATGTGTGCATGTGTATATGTGCATGTGTGTGTGAGTACACATGTGTGTGCATGAATGTGTGTGTGTGTGTCCGTGCACATGTATGTACATGTCAGAGGACAACCTTGGAAAGCAAATCATTTTTCTTTTTGTAAAGAAGTATTTATTATGATTGTATGCATGTGAATATAATGGGGGGGGGACATACACATGTCACAGCCCCTGTGACAACTTTGTGGAGTCCATTCTCTGCTTTCACCTTTACATGGGTTCTGGAGATTGAATACAGGTCTCTAGATTTGCACACCAAGCGCCTTTACCCACCGGACTGCCTCCCTGTCTCCTTGTTTAACGTCTAAAGTATTTTTGCATGTCAAATATGGAAAATTGAGCAGCTCAGATGCTCATGCACAGCACCGAATCTCTCCGGATGGCTGGAAGTACAGCAAGGGCGTTCACAGAACTCTCATGGTGTGCACTCACCACCAGGGTTTCTTCGATTCCTCAGCACGATGCCCTGGCTGATAGACATTCCTCCCCTTCCCCAGCAGAGAAGTGGATGTGATGGAGCATTAGTAACAATGCCAGAGTCATTGTCCCCTTGAGTTTTTCAGTCTGCGAGCTAGAACGGCAGAGAGGCACCTGGGTATGAGAGCACCTCAATCTAGCTGCATTAGAATCAGGAAGTGTGCATTGTCTGACTTAAGGAGCAAGGCCCTGCGCTCAAGGTAGGGGGTGGGGTCAAATCTCCTTGATTTCATTCAATGCTGGGTTCTTGACCTTGAGGATTTGGTTTAATCCTTGTAATCCTAGGACGGATTATTAGCTCTGTTTTACAGATTAACTAAAGTTAATTCATGCTGCAAATCTCTGCTCATTGCTAAAGGCAAGTTGCAAACCTGATCACATGCTTTCACGTTCATGCACTGAAATCCATACCCCTGTCCCTGGCCGGTCTGGGAGGGGTGGCTCTGTTTATGAAGTGCTTTCCTTGCAACTATGATGGCCTGAACTTAATCTCCAGAACCCGCAGCAGTAAACCAGGCATGGGGGAAGCACACTTGTAATCCCAGCACTGGGGAGGCAGAGACAGGCAGAATCCTGAGGCTCACTGCTCAACCCGTCTAGCCTACTTTGTAAGTTCCATGCTAGTGAGAGGTCCTGTCTCAAAAGAAATCAAAGTAGACAGTGATTTAGGAGCAGCAGCTGAGGTTATCTCTGGCTCCCACATGCATGGACACACACAGGCACCTGCACAAATACCTACACATACCACAATTAATAAAAAAAATAAAATCCTTACCCTTGGGACCTCCAAATGTGACTGTATTTGAGATAAAGTGACTACGAAAAAGAAAGCCACCAATGGACCACTATTGTTCATTGAACGTGGGGGTGGGTGCAAGAAAGGAAGGTATCTCCTGCCCGACACGCAATTGCGTATTGTAGGTCAAAGTCATACATCACAGGACAGTAAAGCCAGTGTCCCTATAGGAAGAAGAGGTGGATGGACATATAGAGAGACACCCTTGAAAACTGCACATGGCAGAGGGTGGCCAAGCACAAAACAGGGAAATGGTCACTGCTACCTTGATGTAGGGTTTCCTGAATTAGGAGAAAATGGGTTCCTGTTGATTACATTAAGCCTGTGGTAGGGGTTATGGCTGCCCCGTCCAACTGAGGCAGCGCGTGGTGGAAATTGGAGCCCTGCTTGAGCATGTTTTTGTGCTGTGGAAAAGCTCGGGAGAGGGGTAGAAGGCAGCCAGGAAAGGATGTGTGCAATTCAGCAGGGATAGGATGTTGGTCATTCAATAGGGATGCAACAAGGGTCAGTGAGACCTCCTGGCTGACGAACATGGGATTGGCAAAGACACAGCTGGGCAGAGGGGAGAGGGAATGACATTCTAGGCACAGCTGGTTTTGCTGGATCCCAGAGCCTCCATCACTGTCTTTTTGGCCGAACATTTGGCTAGCTAAGCACACATGTGGATACAGCTCTGAGGAATGTTGGCTCCAACCAAGTGTGAGACAAGAGATGGTGTGTAAATCAGGGGTTTGTTCCCCTCTAGTCCAGAAGATGAGCAAAAACAACCCAGTGGCTTCTCATACTTAATAAGAGGCCAAGAGTATGAGACCTGAAGAAAGTTGTCCCCAAAAGGACACGTAATCTAACTAGAACTTGACCTTGGGACAAGAAAGCCAACAATAGACCAGCCACAGGCTTGAACACTGAACTTGGGGAGGGGTCCCCAGCCTGACACACAATGGATCCTATGAAGTCAATCAAAGACTGTCACCCCAGCCCCACATTCTGTCAAATAATAAAAGCAGATGTGTTTGCAAACTGGCAAGAACTCAGAAGGCATTTCTTGTGACTGGCAGGGCCTTGGGTATGAGGGTTGCCAGGGATAGTGAGGGGAAAATGTTTTGGCTGAAATCCAGACATTAAGTGTGCCCCAAACCTCCTAACTCCAAGTCCCTACAACAATAAGAGAAAAGGGAACCGATGCAGCTTGTGCAAAGAGAGATCTATGTGGAAGAAACCCACACGGTAGACACTGGAGTAGGGAAAGATACCGCACATCCCTGAGATCATCCCGCTCTATTTTCTGAGAGATTCCATAAATACCAAGCAGATGGAGCCAGTCACAAGAGTTGAGGCATGTGTGGAGGAGAAAGCCCCCACCTTGCCTTGGGAAAAGGCTTTGGCCTTCTATTATTTGGCTTCAAAACCAAGCCCTAGCTTCCAGTACATTCTTAGGGAAAGTGCCTATCAATGGTCTCAGTCTGCAGGCAAGCATCCTCAGAGTAGTCAATGTGCATGTCCACCCAAGCTGGTGGTCCCATAAGATTGCATGGACACATATCAGATCTTGTTATGCCCTATTCTATGGGTATTGCTGGGATGCCTGCTCATTTCAGTGATCTGTGGGAGAGGTAAGGTGGGGTTGAGGGAGAATGGGAGGGATAAAGGGAGGCAAAACCAAAGTCAGTATGTATTGAAAACTAAACAAATGAAATAGAATGCATTGGCACATGTGTACTGCTCGAGGTCCAGCCAAAGCATCTAAGACCCTGGAAAGGGCTAGAATGGGTACCAGGTTGAGAGGATCCAGGCTCTGTTCTGAAAAAAGAATTCTCTGTTTTGTTCTCCTGGCCTCTTAAACAGAGTGAGTTCTGTGTTCTTTCTGGAATGTTCTTTTAAAAGTTGCTTACTCCTGCTTTCATTCTGCTCATACACCTTGTGGTGAACAAAGGTTAGGCTAAGAAGCCCCCATATCCCAGAATCTATGCTTGCCTAAGCTCATGGGAGGCAGTCATGATGAATGGATGAATCCATTCGAGCATTTGGCTGCTTGAGGTCCAGCCAAAGCATCTAAGACCCTGGAAAGGGCTAGAATGGGTACCAGGTTGAGAGGATCCAGGCTCTGTTCAGAAAAAAAGAATTCTCTGTTTTGTTCTCCTGGCCTCTTAAACAGAGTGAGTTCTGTGTTTTTTCTAGAATGTTCTTTTAAAAGTTGCTTACTCCTGCTTTCATTCTGCTCATACACCTTGTGGTGAACAAAGGTTAGGCTAAGAAGCCCCCATATCCCAGAATCTATGCTTGCCTAAGCTCATGGGAGGCAGTCATGATGAATGGATGAATCCATTCGAGCATTTGGCTGCTTGAGGTCCAGCCAAAGCATCTAAGACCCTGGAAAGGGCTAGAATGGGTACCAGGTTGAGAGGATCCAGGCTCTGTTCAGAAAAAAAGAATTCTCTGTTTTGTTCTCCTGGCCTCTTAAACAGAGTGAGTTCTGTGTTTTTTCTAGAATGTTCTTTTAAAAGTTGCTTACTCCTTCTTTCATTCTGCTCATACACCTTGTGGTGAACAAAGGTTAGGCTAAGAAGCCCCCATATCCCAGAATCTATGCTTGCCTAAGCTCATGGGAGACAGTCATGATGAATGGATGAATGCATTATATGGTTGTATTGAGGACAGGGTAAGGTAGCAGATCTGAAGTAGATGTGAGCAGATTTTGGCCACAGCATCCAGGGCCAAGAACATCCATGCTATCCATGGAAAACAGCTGGATGAAGAAATTAATAAGACTCCTGCTGGGCACAAGGGAACCTGATGGACAGTCTCTCTAAAGGCAAGAGAGAATAGGTATAGACAATTGTGATGGATGGCTGGTGGAATCTGTTTCTGTTGTGGCAATACTTTAACAGTCTGAGGTTCGGGGTTTAAACATGAAGAATGTCATGACCACCATGTAGCAACTGGGGTGTCTGCCAGCCTACCATCCCAATTCTTCCTTCTCCACCCTTTCTCTCTATTAGAAAGGGAATCCCAGCTGGGCGTTGGTGGCGCACGCCTTTAGTCCCAGCACTCAGGAGGCAGAGGCAGGTGGACCTCTGTGAGTTCGAGACCAGCATGGTTTACAGAGGGAGTTCCAGGACAGGCTCCAAAACAATACAGAGAAACCTGTCTCGAAAAACAAAAACAAAACACAACACAACAAAACAAAACAAAAAAAAAAAAAAAAAAAAGAATCACAGCCAGAAGAAGTCAATGAAAATGAGCTTATTGACATGAATGAGGGAAATTCTTGTCACACCAAGGGTGAAGATGTCCTCAAATGACAGGAACCAAAATCTGGGGGACTCACTGTGGCGTCCCACACAAAGGAAACACAGGCTAAACTGTTGGAAGTGTGGAAAGGGGTCCAAACTTAGGAAGGAGATGAATTTGACAAGGCTTAGAAAAATGGCTTCTGCTCTATCAGATTCCAAAATGAAGGCAGTAAGTGTGCTCGGCAAAGCAACAAAATACTTCCATTTACAGTGCTTCTCATACTTTAACTCAGTGCACTGCACACACATTAGTTCCTCTGCTTGTTCAAACATGTGTGTGTAATGCGTGTATGTAGCAAGTGTACGTACATGTGTACAGTTGCACATGGATGCCCTGTTCTGTCACTGTCTTCCTGATTCCTGTGAAACAGTTTCTCAGTTTCTCAAAGAACCCCTAGCATTTCCCTGCTCCACAGTCCTAACTCAGTAGACGGCTGACCACACCCAGCTTTTTTTTTTTTTTACATGGTTGCTGGGATTTGAACTGAGGTCCACAGGCGTTCACAGTGGATGCTTTTACACATTGATGCTCCTGTCCCAGTTTTTGTCGCTTTCCTATGCCCTTACCAGTGATGGTAAAGAATTTTTGATGTCTCGACAAAGATGTTTAATGGTCACAGGATTGTTGCTTTTTCCTCATTGGCTATTAATATTGTTCCATATGATTTTATCTCAGTCACCTACGATGCAAGACAAAAACAGGACTGTTAGTCCAAACTAACACAGTGATAGTTAACTTGGCACATTATCTAACCCTGGCCACCCCTCCCCTCCTGTGCTCTTGATTCTAGTTAAAATGTGCGGGGCTTTAGGGCAGCCAATAACTGTATTCTTCCGTTTTATGTTTAAGTCGGCATGAATGTAATTACCTGTCTTGTCATTATCATCTTTGCTACTAATTAGCCCCACGTTCTTCCCAGTGTACTGAACTTGACCTTCTCTCTCATCGCTGCTGTTTGGCTTTAATTACTTATTGCCACTCTCCTGCACTCACTTTATAATTGTTTTTCATTCAAAAATTTCTATTTTAGTTAATGTGTGATTCATGGAAACAGCAGAGTCATTGATCTGGGAATGGAATCTGGTCACAGCACCCACCCTTCCAAAAACAAGTATCAACAGTGTTGCTTGTGAGGGGTTGGACTTAGCAGGGCTTTTCAGAGATCACCTGGCTGCCTGGACCTTGATGCCTTTCCCTGTGATGATCCCTCCTCCTGGTCCCCTTCCTCCCTGATTTCGGGCTAATTCCATTTCCCTGTAAGGTTCATCAGAAGTGAAAGCCTCCCCAGCTTCAGAGGCTGCCTTTTCTGTGACACTGTGATTAGAGCTCTGGTGTGCATGGGGGCTAGAGAGATAGATCAGCAGTTAAGAGCACTACCGCTGCTCTTCCAGAGGCTTCAAGTTTGATTCTTGGCAGCCACATCAGGCAGCTCCCACTGCCTGTGACTCCAACTCCAGGAGGATCTGATGCCTCTGGCCTTGGTGGGCACCAACCGCAGAACCACATACACACACAACTAAAAACAATAACAACAGATATTTAAGGAAAAAAAGCTTTGGCAAATGCATTATAGAATTATTAATTCTATATGTGTTTCTGTGCATATGTATTCATGCATGCAGAACCCAGAGGATAATGTGGTGTATCTTACTAAGTTGCTCTCTGTCTTATTTGTTCAGGCAGCGGCTCTCCCTGAACCTGGAGCTCACCAGTTTGGATAGCTTGGCTGCCAGTGAGCTCCAGGGATCTGTCAATCAATGCCCCCTCAGCACCGGGCTCACAGCATACACTGCTACAGTAGCTTTTATTTGTGGGTGCTGGGTATCTAAACTCCTTTATGGTCCCTTATGGTAAGCCTTACTGACTGAACTAGCTCCCCAGACCCTGCAATGTATTTATTATGTTACCCCGATTATATAATAGGTAAACAATTATCTAGTAGATTATGATGCATTAGAGAGAGGACCTTCCCACAGTCTAAGCTTTCATTCATAAAACAGCAGCTGTGATGTTTGTATCACCAATACCCCTCAGGATGTGAAGGGACCGCATCATTGATGAGACCAACATTATTCCAGCATCGCACTACATGACTAAAGGGCAGTTTAAAACAATCAGAGCCAGACGTTCTCCTTGTCACAGACTGAAGGCAGATGCACCTTCCCTAAAGACACTTTTTAGAGTCCCAAAGTTGAAATGGTTTCTTTTAGACACTTGAAATTGCAAGAGAACAACGAACACTTTGGGCTGCTCTCCAGAACCAGTTCCCATTTCCATGGAAGGCTCACCCAGGACTAGTGTCTATGACTGCCCTTCCCAGAAGCCTCCTCTAAGAGAGCATCCTCACATGCAAGATATTTGAGCCCCAATCCAGTTGGGCGGGTGTCCTAAGACATGTTTATGTGGTCCAGGCGAAGGAAAAGCAGAGAAAAGCATTCCTGTCTGTGGCTCAGAACATAAATCCATCGGAAGAGTCCTCCCAAGACAGTTTGCCCAAGGAGTAATGAAGTGAGGGAAGCTGTACGTAACCAGGGAGGAAACAGTAAACTCCGCATCATTCTGTCTGATTAGGGAATTAGCCAAGACCAAACGGAGCTGGTGCGAAGAGATGCGTAAATTTCCCCTGGCACGAAGGGGCTGCCTGTGCAGGGACGGGGTGCCACTCCCCAAAGCTGGCTCCAGGCTTTTAAGCTGGCCCAGTTTTAAAGGGGCTGCCTTTCCTTCCGCACAAATCAAAGCGATTGGCTTTGAAGATGAAGTCAGTGTTGATGGGAAAGAGGGGGAATTGATAGAATCATAAGGCCCCTATCTGCACCTATGCTGAGAGCAAGAGCAGGCAGTTGCCCAAGCCACTGGGAACACCGAGCTTGGGTTGAGTGGAGGGCTGTGTCTTAGCTTTCTTAGAGCTCCTCATGGAGTTCAAGAGCCAGGACATGTACGGCACTAACGTTTATGCTATGAAGCTTGTTTCTTAAAGGGAGTGAATTATCAACAGTAGCATTGGCCATTTTATTTTAATGGAATAACTAGTACAGTTGTATGTGTTTGTGCAGGTATACATATCCATATGCATACCCATATATGTGGGTTTGCATGGATATGTGTACGGAGGTCAGAGGACAACCTTGATTGTTCTTAAAATGCTATGCACCTTAGTTTTTGAGATGGGGGAGAGGCCTCTCTTGGGCCTGGAACTCACCAAGGAGGTCGGGTGGGCCAGCAAGCCTGAGGGTTGGCTTGTTTCTTTTTTACCCAGCACTGGGGTTATAACACCATAGGCAGCCTTGTTTTTGTTGGTGTTTCTCTTTGAAATCTTTAGTTTTAAAAGTTATTTATTTAGTGTATTGTGTTCATTTAGTGTGTGTGGGAGGGTGAGGGCAGTGGAGGGTTCATGCCACGGCATGTGCGTGGAGGCCAGAGGACTAGTAAGAATTAGTGGTTTTGTCTACCATGTGAGTCCCAGGGGTCAAACCCAGGTTATCAGGCATGATGGCAGACACTTCGGGATGTGCTATCTTGCTGGCCCTGGGCCCTGTATTTAATGCAAATGAACTTCAGACATTTCTGCTCTTTTCTTGAACTTGCAAAGCCCATCTGTTTGTACCCGTGGCTGCTGCATGTCCTTGCTGAAATTCAGCTGCTACCCAGTACTGAACACTTTCAGGTCTCACATTTAATTTCAAGCCAGTTCCCTAATTGCCACACGTGCTAGGCATGATGTTAGAAAGTGCATGAGAGCTGGCCCCTGCTCTCAGATTGTATGCAGTTGAGCTGAACATATGAGCAAGAAAAAGATGATCAGAATATAATTTGTAAGTGCTAGGCCACAGTGACGATATCTGATTTGTGATTCCAGAGAAGAGCTCCCATTCCAGACTAAGGAGCTAGGAAAGCTTCCCAAATGCTGAAGTGTGTGTGTGTGTGTGTTTATGACACTAGAGAAACAACCAGTCAGGACTTAGAAGGCCACAGGAAGTCATAAGCCACCAGGGCCACTGACTTGGCAGCTCAAAGGAGGTCTGGGAATAACCATACAGCAGAGCTATTTATCAACTAAAAATTATTATTTTAATTATGTGTGTATGTGTGGCTGTGTGTTGACATGTGCACATGGGTGCAGGCTCCAGCAGGGGCTTGGTAGAGTCATGTCACATCAGGAAATTGAGACTGCACATGGACATCATCCTCAGAGCATCTTGGCCATCCTTGTAAGGTAGAGATGGATGTAAAGTACCAACTGGTGGGATGCTGATGCGTGGAGGCAAGAGATGGGGCTACTGTCCTAGTTACTGCAGTTTTTGCTAACCTTGTGTTGGGTGGTGGGCAGACTGCATCTGGAAGAGTGGACCATATGGTAGATATCACATTTCATGTTAACGCTCAGGCATGAGGGGGTCAGGAAACAGTATCACATATGAAAGGTGTGTGTGGTCCCTGTGCATTGCTGTGACAAAATGCCTGACGGAAGCCTCTTAAAGGGAAGAAATGTTTGTTTGTTTAGGCTCACAGATTGTTTCCAGGGTTTTGGTGAGGCAGGAGGAGCATCATAGTGGAGAGCGTGATAGCTTATGGCTGCCAAGAAGAAGAGAGATAGAGAAAGGGGTTGGGAAGAGGACAAGATCTATGTCCTCCATTGATACTTCACATGATAAGAGCCCTCTCAGCTATGAATTCATCCATTGAATGGTTCCAGCCATTAATGAAGTTAGAGCCCCCAGTCCAGCACTCATAACCCTATCAGCAACTAAGCCTTTAACATATGAGCTTACAGAATGCTGCTTTCTGTCTGTCTTCAGATGATCTTCATTCTGGTCATGTCTATTTGCACATTTTCTCCTCTCATAAGATGTACCCATAATACCAGATTGGGACTCAGTGGGTAAAAGCGCTACCACTAAACCTGACGACCTGAGTTCAATCCCTGGGGCCCACATGGTAGGAAGAGAAAACTGACTCTCTAAGTTGTCCTCTGACCAGTCACAAATGATGTGTCATGTGTGCACCTTTATGCATATACACACATTCAAGTACATATACTAAAACAAACAAACAAGTGAAAAAGTAGCTTAGAACTTAGCATAGAGGTCTCACTTTATCTGACGTTATCTCTCCTTTTAAAAAGTGAGAGCTAGTTAATTATGGAGCCATAGTTGTGGGACCATGGCCTGGGGAACACAAATTTAGGTTTCTCCAAATTCTATGTTCCAGTATCTCTTCAAAAACCCAATATTCATGGCTAGGGATTGGGCCCAAGTCATCACTAATCTTGTTGGCAAGCATCTTCACCCATGGAGTCATCTTAATAGCTCCAAATTCTCCTCTTGCTTCCACCCCCTAGTTCTGAGATTTGGGGCATGTGCCTCACACATGTGACTGGCAACCGAATTACATCCCAGCCCTGATTTAAAAAAAAAAAAAAAAAAAAAAAAAAAAAAGCAATCTCAAGAGTAGAAACTTTTGTATTCATTGAATGGAGTTCAAGGACAAAGAATTGTTTCTAGGACTTGCTTTCAGAAAAAGGCTCCGTGAGTTTTGGAAATGATAGCATTGGTTGTTGGGATCACCCTGATCACTGAGAACAGAAAGCTGTCTTGCCAATAGACAGCATGTCCCCATCACTGACTGTCGGTCCTGACAGTGTAAAATGGTGGAGAGCAGCTGCCTTGAGTACCTTTTGATTGTCTCTCTGGTTTAAAAAAAAAAAAAAAGCCGAGAGGCATGCTTTACTAAGTAATTAGAAAAACGTGGGAGACCTCACATTTCCCACCACTCCATAAAAATGTTTGAATCTGCAAGCTGGTGTGTAGCATTCTGAAACACCCAGGTACCTTTAATTACAGCATCTAGAGAGTTCCAGATGGGAACACCCCGTTCAGCTGTTTTCTCAGCTTTCATCTGCACAGTGAGGAATGAAGCTTTCTTTATTCAGGCCACCGAATGGAGAACTTCATTCTGCATTTTGCCGGTTGCTCTGCAAGCAAAATCATCAGTAGAAAAAAAAAAAAAAAGGAAGAAAGAAAAGAAAAAGAAGAAAAGAAGAAAAGGGAATACAGTCTTGAAGAGCTGCCTTGAGATTTGAGAATTCAATCAATTTCCAGAATTTCTTTTGGTAAAGACACTTAAGTTTGGTCAGGACTCGTGGGGCTGCGGTTGGCTCCTTGTCTCTGAGGCTGGGCATGCCCAGTGGTGTGGTTAAATATCATCAGGGCTGAAGCTGACCACAGAGTCTCCTTGAGGTGGTTGTGCTGCTGTGATGCTGAAGAAGGTCAGAGGAAATTGAGTAATTTAACCAACAGAACGAAAGACAGGAGCAGTGAGGTCTCTGTTTCCGAATTCAACAGTGCCTGTCACTTCCAGCACAGCGCATATTTGCCAGGAGATGCTGGATCGTTTTTCCAACCCCAGTCAGGGAACTTGTGCCTGCAAATAGATACCCAGAGGGTGGGGGCCAATGTGGGAATTCATGAATGAAGTAGAGAAACTCCGCTAGAGTTTCCTTAGGTGTGAGAAAGTGTCCACTTAGTCTGTCAAAGGACTCACTGTTAGCATTTACGAGCAAAATTATTAACATGAGTTGGGGGAGGAATTAGTAAATAAAGTTCCTGCCTTGCAAGTCCAGGGAGCTGAGTTCAAATCCCAGAACCCTGTAAAAAATATCAGGCACGGTGGCTGATCATTGCTAGTAATCTTGAACAGCACACATTTCACTGAGTGATGCAGTTTCTGTGGCAAACGCCTTTGTCACAACACGGTAGGAACACGGGAGATAGGATGGAAGGAAAGAAAACAAGTCAGAAATGGTCCAGGTATCCAGCTTGGGCACTCTGAGGGAGCGATGGTGTCACGGAGACCCCAGAACGGGAAAGCAGTGAGTGGTATTGTCCCATCTGCCAAGCATGTACATTTCAGATTTGTTCAGATTTTGTCTCATCTAAATCTGCTATCTTCTATCTGTTAAATACCCTCCTCTGCCAGATCCTGTACTGTGTGCTTTGTATGTTTAACTCCTTACAGTGATCAGACAAGGCAGGGCTGTTATCATACCAGTGTTCAGAGAGGCTAAGTAATTTGCCTTTGGAACAGAGCTCATCACTTAGTCTTAGGCTCTCTACATGGCCAGAGTGAGTTGGAGATAAAAAAAAAAAAAAAATGCCTCTCCTACTTGTATTTTGTTGGAAGTTTCAGTACAGCAAATCACAAAAAGCTCCCAAGTGTTTAGCTTTAATAGCACAAAGCAATGATGAGGTACACTTTCAGCCTTTTAATGATACTGTGTTCCTTGGTTTTTATTGTCAACTTGACACCTGAGAAGAGGGAACGTCAGATGAAGAATTGCCCCAGATTGGCCTGTGAACATGTCTTCAGGATGTTGTTCTCATTGATGATTGATGTGGGAGGACCCTGAGCACTCTGGGCAGTACCATCCCCAGGTGGGCTCGGGCCACGTGAGAAAGCTAGGCGTGCACAGACCATGAGCAAACCAGTAATCAGCATTCATCTGTGGTTTCTGTGTCTGCTCCTACAGTGAGTTCTTGCCTTGACTTCCCTCAATGCCAGACTGTGACCTAGAATTGTGAAATGTAACACTCCACTACCACCCACCACCCAGTTGCTTTTGGTCAGTGTTTATCACAGCAACAGAAAGCAAATTAGAATGGGAAGTATTTGATTAGAGCTCCAATTTTCCCCTGGACTAAGAAGAGTTGCAAGCAATATTACAAGGGAAACGGAAGGCCTAGCCACCCTACCAATCCCCAGGCCAAGGAGGAATGCATGCTCTTCCTGACAACTCTGGCCAAACACAAGTCCTGCACAGCTCCAGAGGAATGTGGGAAAGGATAGTGGCTTGCGCTCAGTCAGTCTTCCGGATGGAACTCTGGGCTTCCTCTCTGCCCCTGTCCCTGCACCCTCTGAGGTCCCTCTGCCATGCCAGTCTCAACTCACACCCAAGGCTCATCTCTAGAATAGGCCACTGAAGACCTTGGTGAAATGAGGAAGCCACTAACTCTGTAGGCAGCCCTAATTTCAACATAGCCCCGGAGATGAAGCAAGAGCCATGGTGGGAACCCTGTGTCTGGACCTCCCTCCCTGCCCCCAAATGAATCAGAGGGTAGAATTCCATTCCAGCCAGACACACCAATGCCTCTGTGTGCTCAGCTCTGCGATGAGCATAGGAAGGCAGGAACAAGGAGTATACTTGGTCTCTGCAAGCACTTCTCTTGCAAGCCTGTGTGCTTCTGCAGTAGGGATCGAGAAAAGGCCAGAGGGAGGTGGGATTCCTTTTGAGAGAGCGCTTGAGAGGGAAGGTGTCCTTTAGGGAGGACTCTGGAGATGGCCCAGTTAATAAAACACTTGCTGTGTAAGCATGAGGGACCCCAGCACTCACATAAAAGAGCTAGGAGTGAACCTGTGATCCCAGCCCTGGGGAAGCAGGGACAGAAGGGTCTCTAGGGTGTGTGGACCAGTCAGTCGATGCAAAGCAGTGAGCTCCAGGTTTAGGGAGAGACCCTGTCTCTAAATAAACAAATGACTATGCCGAAGACACTGAATTTTGACCACTGTCCTCTACATGCGCATACAGACACTCAATAGAGAGCCTCCATCTGTGAACATGTTAAACATATGAAAACAGGCAAGGAAGGGGTTTCTATGTGTGTGTATGTGCACATGTGTGCATGCATGTGTGTACGTGCACATGTGTGCATGCATAAGAGAGAGAGAGAGAGGGAAGAAGGGAGGGGGAGGAAGTGGGTATACACGTCTGTATGTCTGAGTATGGGTGTAGAAACGGCAGAGGACAGCCTTAGATGTCAGTCCCCACCTCCCCCTTTGAGACAGGGTCTCTTGTTCACTACTGTGTATCCAAGGCCAGCTGGCCCCCAAGTTCCCAGGAATTCTCTTGTCTCCACCTTCCATCTCAGTAGGAGCATCGAATGAAATTATCTAGCCCTGTGCTACACCTCCAGCTTTACATGGGATCTGGAGAGCTTAACCTGGGTGCTAAGCTTGCGCAGCAAGTCCATCACCAGCTGAGCCACCCCTCCAGCCTGCAGGAGGGTTCTTAAAAGAAATGCAGCACTGCTTCTGAGAAGTTAGGCTGTGGGAGGCCTCATCGTACATCAGCACCTTCCTGAAGTAAGAGGTGTATTGCTTTAGGGAAAGCAAAGGAGGAACACAGATTTACACGGAGATACAGCTGACCGCAGCTCTTTAAGATGTTCAGGATGCAGATAAAGCAATCCTTGTAATATAGGCTTTGCTACTGACAGTTGAACATAAAGCCTGAACACCCCAACCCCCTCCATCACAAAGAGCGCTTGTTGCTCTTTGAATATGCACAGCTCCCATTATCTTGCTTTTAAACCCACTTCTGAGAAGCCATTTCAAAGTGATTTGAAAGCATCTACCAGCATGGAGGGTTGCCAGCCTGGGGAGTGGGGTGACAACCGGGTCAGGATGTGACAGGGAAGGAACGTGGGCAATCAGATGCTTCAGGAATGCGCTGGAAACCCCACCATTTAGTGTGAGCTGCATGTGCGAGGAAGAAAATGAACACTACCCTAACATTTCCTTCTTGATGACTATCTTGCCCTGTGTATTTATGCAGAAGCAAGCACTAACGTGTTTTGGCAGTTTCTCAAATATTTGACGCTTGATTGCAAAATGGGGGGAAAAGTAAGGAGCCTCCTTAACTGCTTAGGTAACTTCCTTAGTTTGGAAAACGGGGATTTTTAGAATTATTATTTTTACCACCCCTAGCCCAACTCTGTAGGGTTTTTCAAACACTTGAAGACAATTGCTGGCCTTGAAATTGAAGCACAGAGAAGAATGTCTTGAGAGACACAGCATTTAAGAGGTGAAAGATTACTATGCATTTAAGTGTCCCAGACCATCCATCTTTTGGGGCAGGAGTCTTTAATCAGGACCAGTGATTACAGGGATAATGGCAAGATAAAAATCATACACATTCTTGCATTTTAAAAATCTCTGCTTTAAGTCACTAATGGTAGCTTAGATTATTATTAGTGAAAAATCATCCCCAGGCCTTAACAGGCTTTCCTGGGTCATTCTTTCTGCAGGCCCTGAGCACTGCCTCCCCTTTGTAATTTCAACTTTGCCTCAGTCTGTCTGTGTCTCCACAGGCACGTGGATTTGCATGTGTCAGCCACATCCATCCTTAAAAGCAGCTCTTTTTGCTTGCGAAGACAACCTGTTGGTTGACTGAATTTGCCATTGGGTATGGCGGCCTGTGTAAGCTTGTAACCCCTGCACTCAGGAGGTTGAGGCAGGAGGACAGTCTTGACTTCTAGGTGAGCCTGGGCTATGTAGGAAATATGAAGCCCGCTTGAGCTGGCCTCACCTTGGGCTAACCACATCTTGTCTCCAAAATACAGAACTCAAGAAAACACGGTGGCTATGAAGATGGTTCAGTCGTGAGACACATGCCTTGCAATAATGAAACCCGAGTTGGATCCCGGGTACCCACATAAAGGCCAGTCACGGTGATCCACGTCTGTATCCCCAGAGCTGCAGAGACAGGAAGATCCCTAAGTCTTCATGACCACCCAGTCTATCTGAATTGGTGAGCTCCAGGTTCAAGGAGGTACCCTGGCCCAAAAAAGTAAGGTGGAGAGAGGCTGAGGAAGACAACTGATGTTGACATCTGGCTTCCATATATGTACTCACACACATGCATGCGCACAGGACCACATATGCATGCTGCAACAGTGGCAGCAATTGCGCAACGGTGCAGCAAAGTACACTGAGCACATCTGCACCCTCAGGTTCCCCTTCCACACTGACAGGATTCATCACTGCTTTTATACTTCTGAAAGCTTACCTGTGGGATACTTCAGCCCCGGCGATTTCCCCTTAGTTACAAAGGCAATCTCCCATTCCTGCCTTTATTTCTTTGATGACCGACCGCTGCAGGAACTCATTATTGAAAGCTCTGTGCTAGGAGTTGGGGACACGTGCACGTGTAGTGACAGGAGCCCTCGGGCTTCATTCCCTTATCTGTCATTTGATCCCACATGTATAACAAACTGATTCCGAGGGTGTAGCATTCATGCCGCTGAGCCCGGTGCCGGGTCTGCAGCAAGGAGGTCCATGTGCTCAGGCCAATGATGCCTTCTGGAGAGAGATGCTGTGCACCCAAGGAAAATGGAAGCGGGGATACAGATGGAGGGGTCTGGGGGTGCATGCATATCTGAGTATGTGCAGGTGAAACTCAAAGGGTGACCTTAGGTGTTGCTCATCAGGGGACATCAGTGCTTCATAGCCCCTTTCTTCAATAATTACTACTACTACTACTACACACACACACACACACATACACACACACATATATAACAACACACATACATACACACTTTTATTTACATATACACTTGATATTTAAACCTGCTCAGTTTGAACATCACTCCTACGTATGTGTTCAGGGCTGAGCATTTGGTGTTGGGTAACCAAAAGGTTTGCTCTTCTCTGGAGAAGACTGTTTCTCCCACCCTGGGCATTCTTCAGTTGCCTATAGTTCTTCGCGTAGGGTTGAGATCCCCTGGGCTTTCCCGCATCCACTATAGATTCTATGGGTGTCTTCCTTGTTCAGGCCATATTTGAACATTTATGCTGGTGAGATTATTTACGGATGTAGCTTCTGACATTCCTAGGAGACACTCTCACAGCAAATTCCCTGATCATCTATTTCATACAATCTTTCCATTCACTCTTCCAAAATGTTTCCCGAGCCTTAGGAGCAATGTGTTTCATAGGTATATCCATTGGGCCTGGGCTCCACAACTCTGTGGTTTTTGTCTTTAAATGTAGGTTCTCGGGCTTGAGTTCACGTCCTTCTGATTGTGCAGTAAACAGGTTACTGACTGAGCTCTCTCTCAAGACAAAGTTTCTAATCAAATGATCATACCTCTTATTTCCTTCTGTGGGGATATCAATGTCCAGGATGACATCTGTGCCCAAGACACCCAGTGGACTGCCCCAGAGGCTAATCCAACCGACTATTGGTTTCTGACCTGAAACTCTGTGCTATAGTGTTACCCTCCCTGTGTATGTGTGTTCATTTAATCCTCACTGTTATAAATCCCCCACCCCCAATGCAACGTAAGGGTGGTAAGGTTTACTTTGGCTACAGTTTGAGGTACAGTCTATCATGATGGGGAAGGCGTGGTAGCAGGAGCAAGGTCCTGGACTCATTGCATCCATCTATAGTCAGGAAACGGAGGAAGATGGATGCTGGTGCCCAGCTCTCTTTCTCCCTTCTCTTCAGTCCAGGACCCCAGCCCACGGGATGATGCCATCCATATTCAGGATGGGTTTTCTCACTTCCAGACTCTAATCTAGATAATCCAACACATGCATACCCAGATGCTTGTAACCTATGTGGTTACAGATCAGGTTGAAAGTCAATATTAACCACCACAGTCTGTATGCTCTGAGGTTCCCACGGGGCCCTTGAACTCCAGGCTATGTGAGATAACTAATGATGGTGCTTGAATTGTGAGCAAAACAAGCCCTTTCCCGGCCTTAAGCTGATGTTCTCTCAGTGGCGAAAACCACAACTAAGATACTCACTAGCAACGTAACGCGTCACTTATGTTTGCGCTTTCCCAAGTCTGATGGCTCGCACAGATTTGAGCATGGCATTGGGGAATGGAGATAGCAATGCTACATCCCAAGATTGAGCTTTAGTGGATAGTGATGGAAATGGAAGGTTCCGTGTTATGCCCATGCTTCCTGAACTCTGGGCATCGACAAGCGTCTGCATCTTAGCCTAAAATATCTCCTCTTGCATGTGTAATTTAGCCAGGTGGCAAAAAGCCTCTACATCACAGGTTTTACTTCACAATGTACATTGAAACAAGTAGGTAGTAATTAAAATACATGGCTCAGGGGCCGAGGAGATAGGAAACACTCCTTCCATGCAAGCATGAGGACATGACTTCGGGTCCCAAGAACACATGTGAACCGCACATGGGAGTACACATGCCTATAATCCCAACACTTCTATGGGAGGAGGAGAGGAGATGAGATGCTTCCCTGTAGCTCAAGCTACCCTGGAGGCAAACAACAGAGACCCTGTCTCAAACAAGGAGAAAGGAGAAGATCGCACTGAGGTTGTCCTCAGACCCCTATGTGTACCCTGCAGCACGCACAGGCTGGCTCTCACTCACATGCTTGTCGAGCACATACCCCCTCCACCCTCAGATTAAAATAAATGGCTCCCCAAGTCCTCTTAAGTGACCTCCCTGTGCAGAGCTGCCCACCACCAGCTACCCGCTGTCTTCCCTGTCCCTGGAGGGACTTCACAGCTCTTCTCGGAGCTGGGAAGTCGTGTGTCATCTTCTCATGGTGTCTCATTTGATCCTCATGGCAAGCACAGCTGAGATGGCCTTTCTGCTTGTTGTCCCATGAAATAAGGACCATAGAGAGAGGGTGCCATTTGCCTGAGTCACAGAGCTTTGCATGTGGGAGTCAGTGGAGAGCCCAGGCCTCTGGGAGCCCGAAGCTTCCCTTTGCTGGGGACATCTCACTCACCCAAGCAAGATTCTGGGCCACCAGCTCTGCTGGTTCTCCTGCCCAGATGTGGCAGTGTTTTGGGGAGACTGTCCGGACTCTTGGAACTTACTGTATGTAAACACTGGTGAGCCATTCTTCTCTTATCTCAGAGTCTTTTCTCACTCACTCGACTGCCAGTGCTTAAGCATCCATCAGCCTGCAGACTGCAAATCAGTTCCAAACGCAGCAGCAAAGCCACCAGCCTGAGCTAGAGATGGAACAGGCATCAGGGCCCCTGCCTGGGATCTTCAGAGGGAATTCTGGGGCTAATCCTAGCCAATAGCCACACAGTTTAATAGGATGCTCTGGCTCTATGTCCTGTCTCCTACACGGAGATTGCAAAGAAGGAGCCAGAGGCTATCCCCTGGTCTGAGTCACAAATGAGGAGGCAGGAGAGGGAAAGTGTGGATTTACCTGTCTCAACACTTTGACATCCTGGGACTCTTCAACTATGCAAATGCTGATGTATACTGTTAGTAGCTCCAGAACTTTAGGCCAACCTGATTTCAAGTAATGCTTAACCACTAAACCCAAGCTGGAAAACGCACCTCCTTACTGGGATCTGGAAACAGTGAGAATACACGAGGGTAAGGTAAGCATTTCTGTGTCTTCTGCAAATGGATAAAATACAATCCAAAGCTCGTGAGGCTCCCGAGCGGGGAGCCAGGACAGTCCCGGAGCCCTGCCCTCCTAATTGCCAACTGGCATTCACTACCCACGCCATGGGGGCCTACAGGAGATAACTTGGCCTATGGGCTTCTGCCCTCAGCCCTTCTGCCAGGGGCAACTCCTCCCCTGTTCCCACCTTGTCCTCTGCACCCCATCCATACTCTGCTACCTTACCTGTTTGTTGATTAACACAACATACCGATGCAAACAACTCAGTAAATCAAAGCACGGTGGTGGGGAGCCTAGAAACAGGCAAGCAGTGCAGACTGCAGGCACCTGAGTCTGGACAGGATGAGGAAGGACAACGTGTTAAGCAGTATGGGGTTCTACTGAGTTTGGATATGTGCACTACAAATCCACTCTTCCAGTAACTGTGTGTGCTTGGCAGCCCAGCCCCTTTACCTGGACATAATGCAGACACACACACACACACACTCCTCTGAACAATGCACACAGCAACCTCAGATCCCCATTTACCATTTTATGCCAATGCATAATTGATTGTGCATGGGATAAAGTCCAATGCCTTATGAGAAAGGGTGTGCACAGTGGGAAGAATGAATGTATGACCTAACCCATCAATCAAAGCACAGAACTGCCCTCACCGTGCCCCTGAGTAACCAAACTTTTCTTTCTCTTGAACCTGGTAAAGGGAAGCCCAAATCCTCAGTACTGTGGCCCACGGCTCCCTGCAGGGTATTTCTGCCTCTTTCTACTATTTGCTTTGCTTTGGAATACAGTCACTTTGCTATTTTTGCAAATGTCTGTGTCTCATTTTCATCCTTTTTGGTAAAAGACCTGGAAACTGACTGTAATGCCACCCTTCAGATAGCTGGACTGTGAGGCTAGGCGATTTGATTACACCCAATAAGCCGGACTTTCCCCCGAAGACAGTGTTTCCACCGCATGTTCTAGGCTCTGCTCCCTTCCTATCTTTGTGCTAGCTGTGGAAGTGAACTTTCAAACCCCAAGTCTCCCTTTACACCACTTGACTTTCTCTCATATCTTCCCCAAACCTCAAGGCTGAGGGTGCGCCTCAGCTCGTCCAGCATGCACAGAGCCCTGGACCAAACCAAGACCTGGCCCAATGTGCCTGTAATCCCAAGTCTAGAATGGCAGACAGGAGAATCAAGAGTTTGAGGCCATCCTCTGCTACTCGGTGAATTTAAGGCTTGTCTGAGCTACATGAGACCCTGTCTTGAAAACAAACACAAAACAAATAGTCTCTAAATTGCTCAAAGGGACTTCCACCTCCTCCCTCCCCTTCTGTCCCCCACCGTCACCTCACACCCTACCACTCCACACTCAGTTCCCCTCTGCCACAGGGTAGACATTATCTGCCTCATGGCTCATTTTGTTTTGTTTTTTTTTTTTTTTTTTTTTTTTTAGGGTTGGTAATTTCATATGAACTTCCTCTGTGTTGATATTTTGTCAAAGAATAGGATTCCTTCGACAATGGCTTTTTAAGCCGTTTCAAACAAGGCAAGTTCACACTATAAAATAAGCCATGTTCAACCTGACGCCTGTGGATCACCTATACCGCAGGATAGCTGTGAATTAGGCCCAGCACATTTGTAGATGACAGAGCCATGTCATAGAGTCACAGGGTTGGACACCCTTACATAGCATTAGGGAAGGTGTAGAAAGCATTAAAATGGGAACTATAGGAACCTGTCTTCCTTTCCTTTCCCTGTGTCCTTCTACCGTTTCCTAGCTCCTTTTGCAGCTCAGCCAAGGACGCATGGTTTTATTTTGAGTAGATGGAGAAAGGAAGAACTGAGACAGAAGGCATGGTCTGAGTAAGAGGCAGCAAGAGTCTTACATATAGTGGGGACATAAATAAGTATGTAAAGTGCTTGCCTTGAATACAAGAAGACCTGAGATTGATTCCCAGAACATACGTGCACACACACGCATGCACGCATGCACGCACGCACGCACACACACACACACACACACACACACACAAAGAAGCTGTGGCTGCCTGTGCCTAAAGCCTCAGCAATGAGTAGGTGGGGACAGGTAGGTCCCTGGAGCTCACTGGCCTGCCAGTCTAGTAGAATCAGCCAGTTACATATTAGGGAGAGACCTGGTCTACAGGAAAACAAAAACCAAATAAACCACATATGGACAGATTGTGGGGAATGACACCTCAGCTTAACCTGTGCCCTGCACACATACAAAGGTGCTCGCGCCCGCGCGCGCGCGCGCACACACACACACACACACACACACTACAGATCTATGGCAGTGGGGTGAGAAAAAGGGTAGCAGGTGAATTTCAGAGGGACAGGTCTCTTTCCCCACCTGTGATGCCTGGCTGTCATTAGTACAGATGATTCTAGTTGGCTGGACAGCTTACTATCTTCCTTATCTTACACGGTCTGCTATTCTTGTTGGCAATTATTGCTGGTGGCAGGGCGTGCTGGCGTCTTGGCAGACGGTAGCTTTCCTGCTGGGGAGAAGGGTTTTGTGTTTTATGTCCCAATATGACTTTGATGGATTCAGACAAATTTCTCAGGCTTGATGGACCTTTGCCCAGGCTGGAAAATCTTCCCTGGGCAGCAGGAAACATCTGAGACACCCAGACCCCAAATGCGGTGTTCTGCTTTGTTAATTCCCATGTCCTGGTGGACTACAGCCAAGACCAGAGTTTGGCAAGAGCCAAGTTTTGGATCAGGCCTAAAGGGTACAAGTAACGGCAATGGAGTCCTTGAACTTGGAGAGCTAGGGACTGTTTTCCTTACAGCACCCAGGGTTCTGGGCTGAGGAAGAATATTGGATGGACTAGCCTGAGCTGTGCTAATGGGAAGGGTCTCTCCTAGATATCGGCCCTTATTACCTGCAATTAGTTGGGGGTGTGGACACACACACACACACACACACACACACACACACACACACACAGAGATAGAGAGAGAGAGAGAGAGAGCACACATATGATTTGGAAGAAATACAAGGATGGAAGTCATGATAGATGCCTGAAATTATGAGGCAGTATCAAAGCAATCTAGAAAATTCTTCTCATGATTGCAGAGTAATGAAGGACCTGGGGAAATCGAATTCACTGATGTGAGGACTACCCATGCCATCATGGTTTTGTGTATCCTGAACCAACAAAGAGTCTTCAATGTGAGCTTGGATGGCCCAGGCTGGGACATACAGTCTGTCACTCGACTTTGCAGTTAGAGTTGCAGACTGCCTCAGGTGTTCAGGATGTAGGGTACACGCATGACAAATGTGACTGGCATTTGTCACCTTAGAGCCCAGAACTGAGTGTCTGAGAGAGTTACAAAGTGGCAGCCTCTGGCCTAGCCTGCTACCCCACTAGGAATCTGCCTTGATTTCTTTTCTGTTGCTGTGATAAAATATTTTGACAGAAGCAACTTAAGGGGTAAAAGGTTTATTCTGGCCTGTGAGTTCAAGGGTGCAATCCAGGGCGGCAGGGAGGCCAGGGTGGCAGGAACTTGAAGCAGCTGTTAGGTTCTCTTTCTCCGTTTACGTAGTTCAGCATCCCTGTCTCATGGGATGGCTCCATCCAGTTATGATCTCCTCACATCAATGAACATGATCCCATAGACATGTCTAGGGATCCATCTCCAAGCGATTCTAGATTCTGTCATGTTGAAAATTGACGCTAACCATGGCAGATGCCATACCCTACGTCAAGTTGTATACTAGGAAGTTCTATTGGGCAGCCAACCCTATCTGAATTCTCAGGCAGTGCAATTCACTACAGGCCAACCTGTTATTCAGACCGTCGTGTGTTATGCCCTGTGCGACGTAAGAGTAGATGCTACAAAAAGTAGTTGCACAACCTTACTATGGATGACAGACCTAGTCTTGTATGGACCCTATACTCACTATATGCACAGTTCTGAAGGGATCTAGAAGATGATTCGGAGATGCCTAAGGAGGAAAAAGTACCTGGATGGGACCCTGAACAATGAGTAGGAGTTCTCCAGGCTGATCGTGGAAGGCAAAAATCTGAGCAAAGAAACATGGAGCGTGCAGAAGCATGAAGGGCCATTCAGACCAGAGTCCTCGTCAGTACTGGTAAAGATTTTGAACTTGATCCTGCCAGTGTTGAGGAGTAAGGAAGGTTTCTGTGTGTGGTTGTGGGGTGGGTGTCAGTTCCAGAAGAAACTCAAGACAAATGGCTGACTGTGGTGTCCATTAGCACAGCAAAGCACATCCTGGCCTCCTGACCTCCCCGTTCTCTCAGCATCACAAATAGAGTCCATGCTGGCATCCTGGCTCTTCTCACTCCGCCCACCCTACCCCGAATTTCCCCAGCTCACACCCCAGGCGTTCATCCCTATACAACTGCCATTTCATCTCTGTACCTCCTTGCCCCCTCTCTGTCCCCTTTCTCTCCTGCTCCTCCATTTTGTCTTCTTCTTTTCCTCTTTCTCCCTCCAACCCCAGGGCCATGTTGAGTCTACTACTTTCTAGACTCTTCTAGATGCTGGACTCTTCTAGATGCCTCTGTCTCTACTCAACCTCCTGTCTACAATAAGGACCGCCCCCCCTCAACCATACTTTACAGCAGTAATGCTGTCACTTTATACAGTGTGTGGGTTGTGTGGTGTATGTGCACGTTTGCGTTTGTGTGGTGTATGAGCCTGTGTGCCCATGGTCAAAGCCTGCCATCATTGCTCTCCACCTAATTTTTTTTTTACCTTCTTGTTTTAGGTGTGTTTACTGGTGTGTGATAGTTAAGTGAATTTTTTTTCTTGTTTTGAATTTTCCCTTTGAGAATTCCATGTCTCAATGAAATATGATCACGTTCATCTCCCATTCCTTTCCTCCAACTCCCCTCCACCTCCCAACACATTGCCTTCCCAACTTCATCTTCTGCTCTTCCCCCTCCTCCTCTTTTGATCATCTACTAAACCCAGTTAATTCTGCCCACATGTGCCTGGATGTGGGGCCAGCTACCAGAGCACAGGTACTTACCGGTAACCTCACTCTTTGAAATAGGCTCTCTTGCTGAGCCTGAAGCTCAATGCTTCAGCAAGACTAGCTGGCCAGAAAGCTCCAAGTATCCTCTTCCAGGGTAGAACTATAAGGGAAACCGCCACACTAGGGTTTTTTATGTGGGTGCCAGGATCCAAACTGAGGTCCTCATGCTCATGCCCGCACAACAAGAACTTGACTGACCTCTTTCCTCAGCCTGTATTTCCGGTTTGGGTCATGGTGCTTACACAGCGATACAAGTAATTACAGTTGAAAACAAGGATACTTTTTCGAAGAGGAAATCTATAGGAGTAGGAAGAAGCCACCCAGAGACCCATCTGATCAATGAACAACACAGCCCCGAGGGGCTGGTTTCTTTCCTGGGCTCTCCTGTACAGGAACTAATAATCCCTTCTCAAACACACTTTTGTAAGGCAGTGATGCGGGGATCTGAAGGCCCGGAAAAGAAGGGGACATAAGTGCAAGCTGTAGCCATTCTCTTATTTTCTCTCTGAATGCACACAAAGGGTGGCAAACGTGCCCCAAAGTGCCCACCCTGTCAGCCAGAGAGGCAGTGGCTCACAGCATCTGGGAACATGGCACCCGGGAAATCAATTGCTAATAGGTGTTTCAGGTGTGCCAAATTGGTTGGGCTAGGGTAGACTGTCTGGGGCTTTGAAGTCTTCTCCCTCCTAACAGTCAGCCTCCAGCAATACACAGAGCCTAGCTTGGAAACCAGATCCACCTGTCCCAGCAGCCTAATCCCGGAGGGCCTCTGCTGACTGGCAACACTGACTGGGACAGCTTGCCACACTGGCTGGCTGGGGACTAATTGGCAGCCCTTCTCATTCTGAGAAGTTCATGGGAACTTCTTGTATAAATGCCTGGTAAGCATGCAGACCAAGGGCTGGGGAGCCTAGGACTACCCATGACATTATGCACTGCTTCATCGTCTGAAGACAGAGGGCTGAGCTCTGGGGGTACTGTGTGTGCGAGTGTGCAAACCATGTCCTATCATCATGCCCACATACTACCAAGTGGACAGCTCTGGAGACTTAATTCTAGCACCAGAAATCTGTGTGACTCCCGAACAATTCACCTTTCTTCTCAAGCCCCGAGTCTCCTCATCTGCACGACAGGAATAGCTAATTTTACAGATTTCTGCGGTAGTGATGGATGAAGACAAGCCCACTTTAATTAGTCCACCCCGCCCGCACTTGTTGCACTGACCACGCCCATTGGTATAGGCATGACCTGGGGGGGGCTCTATGTCCGGGGGTCCCGAACCCCAGCTGGCTCTCTTGCTTCCTGGTTGGAGACAGAGAGCATCCGGAGGCATCCTTGGGATGGGAACCTGCGGCGCTCATCTGTTTCTGGTGTAAGTGATTTCTCCTGGAATAAACATCCATCAGCCTGCCGTTTCCCAGATTCTTATTTACCACGAAGTAAGTGGGTAGGGCAGTCTAACCCTGGCTTTATGGCTCCTTCACTGTGTGGACTGATTCTCCTCTCTTCCTCTCCCTGTCCTGTCACTCTGTTTATGAGTGTCCACGTGTCCACACACTTGCTTGTGGATGCTACAAGACATCCCCAGCTCGTGTTCCACAAGTGCCCTCTACCTTGCTTTGGAGAGAGTCTCTCGCCAGACTGCAGCTCACCAACTCAGCTGTGCTGGCCAGCTGGCCAGCACGCTGAAGGGCTCCACCTGCCTGCCCCCCCCCCCCCCGCCACCTCAGTGCTGGGGTTATAAACACTTGCTACTGCTGTCTGCTTAAAAAAATGGTGGTGGTGGTGGTATGTGTGTGTGCGTGTGTGTGTGTGCGTGTGTGTGGTGTACATGGTGTGTGTGTGTGAGAGAGAGGAACTGAGAGAGGGGGAGGGGGAGGAGAGGGGGAGAGAGAGGGAGAGGGAGCTGAGTTGGGGGAGTTGCATTTGCCCTAAGGACCGTATGTAGGCCAGAGAATGACTTTGTGGAGGAGATAGGTTCTTTCTTCCACCCTTACGTGGATGGATGGGTTCCGGAGTTTAATTCTAATCTCTAGGACAAGTGTCTTGGTGTTCTAACCCATCTCCCCTAAAACTTTTTTTTTTTTTGGGTGGGAATTGGAGATGCAGTCTCAGACTTTAACCTGGAACTTGGCAATTGAGCTAGGCTTCCCAGGGATCCACCTGCCTCTGCCTCCCCATTATTGTGACGAATCTTACGCCTGCAAGCTTGGCTCTTTAACTCGGGTTCTGGGAACTGAACTCGAGCCCATATGTTGCAAGTCAGGCACTCACTAAGCCATTTTCTAGGCCCAACAATACAATTAAAAATATCTGTATTGGTTTACTTATCATACTTTCTATAGTATGTGTACCTGGGTGACTTTATATGTCCCACATGCTTGCAAGAGCCTCTAGTAGTCATTAGATGCTCTGGAGCTGGAATTACAGGCGGTTGCAAGCCACCTGATGTGGTGCTGGGAAATGACCCAGGTTCTCTTCAATAGTAGCTCCCACTCCTAACTTTGACAACATCCAGGCAATGTAGGTGCTCTCTCTTACTGGGACACGGTGCAGCTGTTGAACGTAGGGCTAGTGAAGATTTCTTTATCTGATCTAAAAGACGTGTACTGTCCAATGTCAAATAAAAGCTGTCTTGATTAGCTGGTGGCCAGTCAGTTAGCTGTAGGCTTGGTGATGTCAGTCCTAGAAGCAGCTCAGGCATTTGATGCTAGGTGGCCCCTGTTGACATCCCACTTGGATGGATTCTCCAGGAGGCATATGTTATTTTAAAGCGGAACTAAAAGTATTATTTTTTCCCCCTGAAAAGTAGAGTTTTATTGCCATTGTATTGAGACAGGCAAGCTGGAGGGCTGTCTGAGAGTTTAAACCATGCAGCAGCTTGCTCATTTCAGCAGGATGGCAGACAATTCTAGACCATGCAAATGTCAGGAGAAGAGCCAAAAGGCAAAAAAAAAAAATCTCCATGTCATCTCGGAGCGCCACCCAAATGCCTCCGGGTTCCATAGCTTCCAGTGTGAACCCAGCCATCTACGGCAGAGGCAAACACACGCAATTGAGGACTTGTGCCCATTACTTTTATTTTGCTGTTGTGTTGGGGTTGAACCCAGGACCTAGTACATCCCAGACAAGTGTGTTCTACCACTGCATTACATGCTCAGCTCAAATGTGATGCATTAAAAACAAACACATGGAAACACTATACTTTAATAAATGGTGGCTCTTCAAAACAGTCATTTAAGGGTGAAGGGTGCAGCTCAGCCGTAGCAAGGACTAACCCCTGAGTCCCAGTCCCCACCCCCTTGGTAAATTTGGCTTGGAGGTGCATGGCTGTGATCCCAGCACTTTGGAGGTGGGGACAGGAGGATTAGAAGTTCAGGGTCATCCGTGGTTGCACGTACAGTTTGAGGTCAGCCTTGGCTATGTGAGGCTTTGTCTGTAAACCACCCCAAACAAGAACTGTCCTTTAGATGGGCCATTGAGCATTTATCCCCATACGACTTTTATGGCTCAAAGAAATTCCCAGTTCCCTTTCTGGGGACAGTCCCATGGGTGCAGCAACTCTGGCTTGTGGATTGGTCAGTGTTGTCAAGTCTGGGCCTTTAAGGACGACTTGTGAATTTTTTTTTTTCCAAAAGCCGTTAGAAAATTCTATTCCGAAACTGGGCAGTGGCTTTGGGAAAGCTTTTTTGAGTGAAAATAAAATCTGAATGGAAAGGCCAAAGGCTGTTAGTCCCCCAGAGGGAAGAAAGAAAAGGTCTTTGGAGATCCTGCAGCACCAAGATCCGCTGGCTGCACAGTGCGCTTGCTCGTCTGTTCTCATCTGTATGTTTGCAGAAAACATTAAACTTTTAAATATTAAGGGATGAGGCCACAAGAGACTGCCTGGTGACTAAGAGTACTTGTTCAGCCTGAGGACCTGAGCCGGAACCCCAGCACCATGCAAACAGCTGAGTGGGGCTGTGTATACACGCACACCCCCCCCCTCCCAGCACCCTGGAAGTAGCGATGAGCATCGCTGGAGCTTTCTGATTTCCAGTCTAGCTCCAGGCTCAGTAAGACAGCCTGTCTTAAGGACATAAGATGAGAAGTGAGAAAGTATGTCAAGGTACCTATGTCCTCCTCTGGCTTCTGCATGTGTGTAAGTGTGTGCACCTGTACACACAGGGCATTTACCCACGGGAGTCATTGAATGAGAAAGGACGACAGTGTAACAGCCCCTGCCTGTCCTGGAGTATCTCCCCAGGCCCTTGTTCCTAGTATCAGCATAAGCAGAGCCTGCACAGGAAGCAGCCATGCCCAGCCTGTCTACATTTTCAGAATGAGGTGGGCAAGGTCCTGAGGGCAAAAGGTCGACTTCTGGACAAGAGGAAGATGGATCTGTCTTCCTTAGACCCCAGTTGCCTGTGTCACCTGAGGCAGACAGACCTGGACTTTGTTACAGGTAAATAATTATAGTTGTATGTGCCATAAATATCTCACTGAAGGGGCTATTGCAAAAATTGAGATTGTATCTCCAAGCAACTGTCAGATGGCTAGAATAAATTCTGAGGGCTTGAAATACAGACGCACCTTCTCTATCACAGATATCTCTCGGTCTAGACTTCCAGACTGCAACTTGACAGAACACCTAAGATGGCTGAGAAATTAAGGAGTCACAACCCCCCCCCCAAAAAAAAATTACATAGTGTTGGTGTTCTGTGGCTTGTGTCTTCTTTATCTGTGATCCTGGAAAACAGGAAGTCCTTGTGGCCTGGGGAGGGTGTGGGCTGGGGGGGGGGGGAGGAGCACAGGGTAGGGGCAGACATGCTAAAGGCACAGACAGTTCCCTGGGAATTTCAAAAGCCGAAGCAAGGAGACCATAAATCTCAGGCCCAAATTGAAAGCCCAAAGAGGTCAGTGAGCTACAGCCAACCTAATATCTGTAGTTCTCAGGGCCGCAGTAAATCTGACACTGCTGCTTCTGGACTCTGCTGGCTTCTGTGCAGCAGGCACTTCAAAAGCCTCCCTCAGGTCCCCTCTGCTCTCTCCTGTTTCTCATTGGGCCAGTTGGGGGTGGTGGTGATGATGCTCTGCTCTCTTCCTCCCCCCCCTCCGCACCCCGCACCATCTGGGGGCCATATTTAAACACTCGTAGCCCCGGGTTTAGGGAGAAAACACAGTGGGAGCTAGATGGCATGCCCCAAGGCCTGGCTGAGAGAAGAATCGGCCTTGGGAAGGGTAGCAGGAAAGCAGATAAGATTCTGTCTGGCAGATGCTGGGGAGTTTTGATTTGTGTTTTCTTTTGTCTCGCTTTGTGGTACCGGGGTCATCTTGGCATGCTAGGCAAGGGCTCCCACACTGAGCCACCCTTGTGTTTTATACCTCAGTCTTCATAGGTGTGTCTAACATGAGATCAGCAAGCCACATGCACCCTAGCATAGTTATGAATACAGTACAACACAAAGCCATAAGCCTACTTAGAATGTTTTCTTCTTCCTTCCTTCCTCCTTGTCTGTCTGTCTTTCCTCCCCCTCTACCTTTTAGATAGGCTCTCATGTAGCCCAGGCTGGGCTGGAACTCACCGTGGAGCCGAGGATGACCTTGAACTTCTGATCTACCTTTTTAGCACTGGAGTTATAGATATGCACCATCATGCAGGTTTATTCCATGCTAAGAAAAGGACACAGGGTTTGTCCATGTCCAGCAAGCTGTCTACTACAGTTTTCAACTGTGAACTTTGCAGGTGACAAGTCCTGTCATAAGGTTGGGCATGTCTAAAATTTAGGATATCCTACGTAATTTTAGTTGGAAGAGAAGAACATTCCCTTTGAATGTGAAGAAATCTGAACTGTCCATTATAATTTAGTCACCTCTTCAACTTGCACATTCCCCTGACAGTTGAGTTCCTGCCACAGTCCTCATGCCTGTGTTCGTGATTTATTATGTCTATGCTGAGTTCTAGACCAGACATTTCATCTACTTCATCACTACCCACCCACCCCATGGGTCTGCACGGGACATATTGCTACTCTCTTTCTTCCATGAAAGAACTCCAGGCTCGGGATGGTGAACTGACTCTGTGAAGGTCAGACGGCCAGTGGCTAGCAGAGTCAGAATTCAAATTCAAGCCTGCGAGAGACTAAAATGTTCCCTGTGGTTGCCACCCAGTCACAGTGAGTCTACTGCGATCAGACAACCATTAAATCTTTCAATGGGTAGAAAAATAAGCCAGAAGAGGAGCCTAGTTTTGAAAAAAAAAATGGTCTAAAAGTTGAGATTGGACATGTCTATAAATAATAGTGATACAAAGTAGAGTACAATAAACGGCTCACGAGGTGCAGTTAAAAGATGGAGGGGTTTGGGAGAGGTGATCATTTCCAGAGAGTGTGGGCATTTTTGGTGCCAGGGGCTTGGAGCATCATTGGGATTCAGAGCTCTGGCTCCAAGAGAGAGAACTTCATGGCAGAGAAATGGCTTATTCAAGCCCAGCAATGGCATGAGCTGCCTTTAGGAGCATCTGAAGCCCTCTAGAAGGAGCCAATGCCATGGTGGTGCCTCAAAGATCATGCTGAAGCCAGGGTATGCCTTCAACTGCTTACTTTTCCTCATCCCGTAAGCAAGGAGAGTTATTGGAGACTTCTGAGCCCATGATTTAGAACGCTTACCTTTGTGGTAGTGTGGAGGATAAATTGGAAGAGACAGAGGAGCCAGGAGGCTGCTGTGAAATCCCATTTCCGAGGATGTGACAAGCAGATTATAGTGGATGTCTATACATCTTTTAAAAATTATCAGTTTGTCCAAATTTGGGTGTAGACTGTGCAGGAATATTGAACTCTCTCTCTCTTTCTCTCTCTCTTTCTCTCTCTCTTTCTCTCTCTCTCTCTCTCTCTCTCTCTCTCTCTCTCTCTCTCTCTCTCTGTGTCCTTTCTTCTTTGTTTTATGTGTGTGTTTACACTCACGCCTGTATGGTTGTTTGTGCCTGTAACAGCTGGGCAGAGGCCATAGGAATCCAAGACAGTTAAAATCCTGGCTTCCATATAAGAAGAGTTGGGCTAGCTGGATGTGGTGCCAGGGATAGAGCTGAGGCTTGTTCAAAAAGCCAAGTTGTCAAACTCAAGATCTGAGGGGAACACTGACTTAGAAAAGCACAAAGCAAAAAGCACATGGACAGCCAAGGTTGAAGTCTTCTGGAGACTGTTCACGAGATTCGATCAGACATACTGACTGACATTCGACCCATGATCTATAAAACTGAATCACACTGGGGCTGGGCAAATAGTTCAGATGGTCAAACCTTTGCTGTATAAGAGGGGAGAGCTGGATGTGATTCCTAGAATCCACATTAAAAACACAGATGTGATGGTGTGAGATCATAATTTTCGTGCTGGGGAGACAGTGAACGGTGGATCACTCAGGCTCGCTAGCTAACCAGTCTCGCTGAATTGGCAAGTACCGGGTCCAGCAGGAGATCTTTCCTCAGAAAGTCAGGTGGATTAAACCTGAAGAATGACAGAGAAGACTGATCTCTGTCACATACATGACAGCACACACAGATACACGAACACACACACACACACACACACACCTACACCTACATTCAGCTCTAGTATCCAGTTCATCACTCCCTAGGAAGACCTCGCTGTTGGCTCTGGACCAGCACTTTAAGTAGCAAGGTCTTCAGCATCTAAAGCTTCAGCTACTATAAGACTCACCTGGAAAGTGAATTAAAGTACGGCAGCCAATAAATATATGAAAAAGAAATGTTCAACCTCAACAGCTGCCACCAGAAAAACACAACTTAGCACTACACTGAGAGTTTTTCTCACCCCAGGCAGAACCATCAAGAAAATAAATAACAAATACTGTCAAGAAGAGGGACAAAAGGGACCCCTCCTCCATTTCTGGTAGGAATATAAACTAGTTCCGCCGTCATGTAAATCAGTATAGAGTTGCCTCTAAACCTTAAAACAGATTTACCAGATGACCTAGCCATATCACTCCTCCATTCTTAGCTAAAGGGCTCCAAGTCAACACAACACAGAGTGTCTTACACATGCATGATCTTGCAGTACTGAACACAGTGACTAAGTTGTAGAGCCAACACAGGTACCCAACAACAAAGGGGGATGCATAAGGAAAACGTTGTGCACACACACAATGGATTTTTTTTCAGCCATAATGAAGAATGAAGTTATGTTGTTTGCAGGAAAGTGGATGCTACTAAAGAAAATCATATTAAGAGAATTAAGGGGCTGGAGAGATGGTTCAACAGTTAACAGTGTGTACCGCTCTTGAGTAAGACCTGAGTTCAGTGCCCAGAACCTGCGTCAGGTGGCCTGTAACTCTAGCTGGGGGACCAGATGCCCTTTTCTAACATCCAGGGTACCAGCACTCATGTCTCTCTGTCTCTGTCTCTACACACACACACACACACACACACACACACACACACACTTAAAAGTAAAAATAAGTCTTCAAGCCAGTTGAAGTCAATTTAAAAATGAGTGCTTGCTACATTTTATATAGATATGTCAAATCCCGCGTGTGTGTGCGTGTGTGTGTGTGTGTGTGTGTGTGTGTGTGTGTGTGTGAGAGAGAGAGAGAGAGAGAGAGAGACAAAAGCAGAAACAATACTATCTAGGGAAACAAAGGGGATGATGAGAAGGGGAAATGCATGCTTATAGGAAATTTTCAGTACATAAATAAAATTATGAATTATTCAAAGCAATATAAACTTGTGTGAAATTAATTATTTTTCCACCAAAGATAGGGTTTTCCTGTATTAGCCCTAGCTGTCCTGGAACTTGATTTGTTGACCAGCCTAGTCTTGAACTTAGAAATCCACCTGCCTCTGCCTCCGGTGCTGGGATTAAAGATGTGCACCACCATACCACACCTGGCTGAAATTATCATTAAATAAATAAAACCATACATGTGTTTTAAATCATGTACAGTTTAGATATTTTAAATCATATACATTGTAGACAATATATGTGTTTGGAAGCAAATTAATAAAAATAGCAATGTCAGACTTGCCTCAAAAGTATCTGAGCCTGTGTGTGTGTTTGTGTGTGAAAGAGAGAGAGGGAGAGATAGAGAGAGAGACTAATATAGTACTGAACTAGGATCCTCAGCAAGAGCAACAAATGGTCTGAAGCATCTCTCTAGCCTTCCTGGTTGTTTTTGATAGGGAATAATATTAATATATATATACACACACACACACACACACACACACACACACACACACATCTGCACATGTACATGCTAACATACTTAGATATATATATTTCCCCATACATCTATCTATACATATTCAGAAAACCCTGTTCTCCATGCAGTTTCCAGCTTCCAGGGTCAGTCTATGTTTCTCCTTTTCATATTAAGATATTTTAATTACATTATTTCTCTCTGTGTGTGTGTGTGTGTGTGTGCAAACTCAGGACATTAGGC
>NW_026126585.1:7280000-7305000 GCF_943737965.1 Phodopus roborovskii
TTGTTTCTTAAAGGGACCTTTGCACCTGCATACAGACTCATGGTACTGCCTGCCATTCATGCAGAGGTAGGCACTCTTTGCCAGGTCACCAAGGGCCAGGGCCAGTGTGGGATTAGAAATCCCGATACTTGACCCAGTATAGATGAAGTGGAGTTTGTTTGGGGAAAAGAACTTACACAGGAAGCAAGCAACTGTTGTCCAAGGATGCAGACCCTGTCACCTGGATGCTGTCCCCCACCCAAAGGCGGTTCTGAGCCCCAGTCCTTTTCCTTTTAATGGGTCATGTCCACACCTGTGACCACGCCCAAAAGGGCGTGGTCAGTGCTACAGGAGCAGAGGTGAATATCACTACAGGCCAGGTGTGCCTGGATTACAACAAATACCTTTTCTTGAACTATGTCTCAGAGTATGAGGCCCAGAGCTCTGTCCATTGAAAGCTCTGTCCATTGAAAGCAGTCTCTAAGGGGCTGCAGAGCTGGCTCTGTGTTTTATAAGTCTGAGGAACTACCCAGGTTCAGCTCCCCAGCATCCATGTGGATGAACAAACAGGCGTGATGGTGGGTGTTTGTAATTCAGTGTGCTGGAGGCAAAGACAGGCAGCCCCCGAGCTTGCTGGTCAGTCACTGTAGCTGAATTGGTGAGGTTCAGGTTCAATGAGACATGTGTCAAAAAAAAAACCAGGTGGATAGCGATTGAAGAAGACACCAGTTTGCTTGTAGTTTGTGTTTGTACGTGTGTGTGCAAACACACACACACACTTTAAAATTCAATTAATTAGAACATGCAATTGCTTGACAGAAGTTCAGAAAATTTGATAATAGCTTAAGAGCCTTTTTATTGTCAGAAACAAAGCAGCAGAATCTGAGATCCCACTGTAAGCACAGCCCTTGAAGAAACAGGGAATTGCATTTTATCAGCTGAACTTTAAAAATGCTTGTGTTTTATCTGTCTGGAAATGCTGTACCTTATCTACCATCCTGGGCAACAGTAATAAGTAGAACAGCGATAAACTCAGTAATTATGGATGCTATGGGTTCCTGAAGGTTTTCGAGGCTAGAGGCCACAGGCAGTGTTATCATCAGAGGCCACCAAGCCAGGTAGAGTGTCTTTTCATGATGACTTTTCGGAGGACCTTGGTTGTCTTCCTTCTCCTCAGTCCACCCTCATGGGAGATGGTGTGGCATAAAGGTTAAGTGTAGAGGGCTGTGGTGGTCAGAACTCAACAATAAGCCCCTACCTACTGGTTAGCTTTGAAGCCCTAAGCAAGCCACCAGACTGACTTAAGCAAGCCTTGGGCTTCTTTTGCCTGACATTATTTTACCCCACAATGGACAGAATCCCAAGAACACATTTAGATCCTTCCAACAGTTTGGTAGCTATGACACACTTGTATTTCCTTTTGAAGTTTATGGAAGAGATAATGCTTATTTAGGTCATGGGGAGACTACTTCTCTGTAAAATAACATGTGCAAAATCCCTGTCATGTTGAAGCCAGCAGTTTGTGTAGATCTCATTTCTTTATTGCAGCCTGCCTGGCCCGAGGTGGGTGCTCACCTGTGGAATGGACTTCTGAGAGGCCCTCTCCATGGTCCCGGTAGTATGGAGCCATGTGAGCTCTATGTGAGTCCTCTGAAAAGGGCAGGGGCATGCTTCTCTGACTGAGTGCACATGCATCTCCCACTTACGTGCAAAAAGCTGAAAGGAGGGAATTGCTTCTTCTTGCAGAGGGGTTGGGTGTTTGTTTTAGCCTAATGAGAAGATCCCAAATTTTGAACTATCCAACTGCAACTTATTCCCCCATTGAGCACATTGATCCAAGGTTTATCTCTGTGGTCATTACAAGAGAATTAGACCCCATTTGCAGCTTTGAGTTGGCTGTGGTTCAGGGCCAGGCTGAGCACGCTGAATGAGCATTCCCAGAAGTGGGGCTTCGTGTGCAGAGGGGCGGGAGATGCCAGAAGTAAAGGTGTTACTTGCTTATTTATTAACATTTGCCCTTCCTGGGGGTTCTGCGAAGATCGCTCAGGCTGTGTGAAAGGCATGGGGAGAGCTGAAGGGAAGGCATGGGTGAACACATGTCTGGTGGCACAGCGGGCTCTGCCATGCCTGGCTTTCCCCAGGCAGGTGTTCAGCCATTACAGCTTACTCTGCCATTCTCTTTCCCCCATCCTTCCCAGGCAGGGGTGCCATCTGGCTTTTCTCCTTGGGTGTTATTTCTCTCACGGTGACTGTGATAAACCATGTGGAGAGGACTCCGAGGAGTGGAGAGAGGGGGAAAACATGATCAAAATATATTGTATGAAAAACACTTTCTAATAAAACAATAATAAAAGAACCCTCTACCCCCGGCAAACCAAACTGAAGTCATCCTCACGTGCTTACGCCCTCCCCAACACACGCACGCACAGGCACGCGCGCGCGCGCACACACGCGCGCGCACACACACACGCATGCACGCACGCACGCACGCACACACGCACATATCTTGTATTTCCAGTGGCCGTGAGCTCACCTCTGTCAGTGCTCCATCAGATCACAGCGCTGTTTCTTCTGAGCTGTTTTTCCCTTCCTCTCTCCCAATACCTCACTAGCTGGGGACCACACCTCCAACCCCAGATGTTTGGAAGATATTTCAGGTCCAAATTATAACAGTTTCCTGTAGTCAGAAAATATTGAATTATACTTTCTATCACAGAAACTCAAGAAATGGCATTTCACTCTGACTTTATTAGATATTTAAAAAATTAAAGTACACTCACTATACTGAGTGTTGGGTTTCACCGTGATATTTCCATGCATCTCTACCATATACTTTTC
Organism: Phodopus roborovskii; assembly: GCF_943737965.1. Lineage (NCBI taxonomy): Eukaryota > Metazoa > Chordata > Mammalia > Rodentia > Cricetidae > Phodopus > Phodopus roborovskii. Next base: position 7,282,818 of record NW_026126585.1, read on the forward strand.
TCTTACCATTACTTTTCCCCTTCTGCCCTCTCTTGTCCTCCAACTAGTCTCCTCTTAAATATTGCACTTATACTCTCGTATCATACATGCATTTTATGCATACACACATGATATGCAATCTAATCTCACGTAGAGGGCAAATGTGATCTCTCTCACTCCCCTTCCCTCCTTTCCTCTCTCTCTCTCTCTCTCTCTCTCTCTCTCTCTCTCTCTCTCTCTCTCTCTCTCTCTCTCTCTCTCTCTCTCTCGACAGCAGCTCATATAACTCAGGCTGGCCTTCATCTTACTTAGTTGAAGATGCCCTTGAACTTTGATCTTCCTGCCTCTACCTCCCCAGTGTTGAGAGGATGGGTGGCTGGAAATACCAGATCTATGGCAATGAAAACCCATAGTAAAATTTACCCACAACTTCTTCCCATAATTTGTCCTGGATCCGTTCCTCTCCCTACTTCATGATCTGAGTTTTTTGTTTGTTTGTTTGTTTGCTTGCTTTTTGTTTTGGGTTTTTTGTTTGTTTGTTTGACTTCAATTTGTGCTGTTCCTATAATCTTGAATGCCGCGCTGTTCTCTGGAGTGGGGTCAACCTACCAGGAACCATGTCCTTAAAGACAATAGATTCTCCTTCTTCTAGATACCATCAGCTCCATAACTTTCCAGTTAGGGGTTATGCCTCATGCACACCTTCCAGCTCCATGCTACAATGTTGACTGGCTTGAACTTGTGTAGGCAATGACAGCTGCTGTGCGTTCATGAGTCCAATGGTCCTGTCATATCCAGAAGACGCCGTTTTGTTCTGGTCCTTCTAGACCTTTAGCTCTTATAGTATTTCCACCCTCTTTTCTACAATGTTCTCCGAGCTCTGAAAATAGAGTGTGCTGTAAACAAATATGGCTAGCTTTCCTCAGCCACTTACTCTCTGCATTCAGACTGGTTGTGAGTTTCTGTGTTAACTACTGCTCAGTGTACACAGACTAGTCTCTGGTAGGATCTGAGAACTGTACTACTGTATGGCTGCAGAGATGTGGATTTAGAGGGAAGTTTGATTCTATGCCTACTTAGGTTCCTTTTTGGGACTTGTAAGCTCTCTAACCATGAGCTCTTGGTCAGATTTTCAGTGCTATGCATGCGCTTTCTCCACTGAGCAGGCCTTATATCCAATCAGGACGTGGTTGGTTACTCTATAGTGCCTCTGCCACTATTGCACCCAGGGACATACCTGGCCATATCAGTAATTACTGCAGCCCACAGGATTTGCAATTGGGAAAAACTATTTATTTTTCTTTTTAGCCCTAGCAGTCTACACAGCACCTTCAGGACTATGGGAGCCAGCCAGCCTTGAGGAAGCCTCCCTCTTCAGTATTGATTTGCTTTCTCTGTATCCTGTGATCAGTGTATGTGGAGTCTTCGGCTAGAGGGTCTTAACCATTAAGTTCTGGTGAACAACCAAAAGCTACGGTAACAGCCTATATTGTTTTGGGGCTCTCTAGGACACCTCTAACTAACAATCCTGGGGTTTTTATTTGATAACCTACAATTTCTAAGAGGAACATGATCCTCCATAAGGTGACTCCAAACAAACAGTTTTATATGAACCAACGAAAGAAAAATAAATAAAACTTGTATTTCCACATGGCTTTTGAAAACACCCTTAATGTTAGTTATTCCTCTCCCTACCACCCTTCCGTCTCTCTCCCCACTGTACCCTTCCTCCTCCTCATTATTCTCCTTTGCCTTCATATCTCCCATATTCTACTGTGTCCCTCCTGCATCAAGACCTTTCTTCCCTCTCCTCACCAATGTTCCCTGGGTTCGATAGGTACTCCAAATTAAACACAAGTCTAAAGTTTCATTCATCCCCTGACTGGGATGATGAAGGAATGAAGAAAAGACAGACACACAGACACACGTACAGAAAACCTGGGAGTAGGTAGGTTGTGTGCGCTTTGATGGAAGGTAGCCACTGCAGAACAAGCCAGAACCTCAGTGCTTTTATTATGTACAGCATGGTGGTGTGTGTGTGGGGGCAGTTATCTAGTCTTGGTAAGAGGTCTCTGTAGGGGAACAGTCTCAGGCTGTAAACACAGAGAGAAGGAAGCTGAAATTGATGCTCTCCATACACTCGGTCAACATTTGCACACAGATCAGAGGAAGGCTTTGCCAATTCCTGTGGGTCTTGGGCATCTGGATCCTTCTAAAAAATATACATTCACTCAGAACTTCATCAATCACTATGCAATCACTTGGGACTTCCTTTGCCTCACATGTGTGTGGGTATGTGCACACACATGTCTCTGCTCCTCACATGTGTGTGGGTATGTGCACACACATGTCTCTGCTCCTCACATGTGTGTGGGTATGTGCACACACATGTCTCTGCTCCTCACATGTGTGTGGGTATGTATATGCACATGTCTCTGCTCCTCACATGTGTGTGGGCATGTACATGTCTCTGCTCCTCACATGTGTGTGGGTTTGTATATGCACATGTGTCTGCTCCTCACATGTGTGTCGGTATGTGCACACACATGTGCATGTGCCAGCAGAGGGCCATGGATCCCCGCAGCTGGAGTTGCAGGTAGCTGCACGTCATGGGTGCAAGGAGCTGAACTTGGGTCCTTTCCAAGAACAGCAAGAGCGCTTAACCGCTGAGCCATTTCTCCCACCTCCCCTGGAAGCATTGAGGATGCAAACTGTATTAAGAAGTTCTTAGTGGGGGAAAGGGAAACTGCCTGTCTACTCTCTATACTCTCCAAACTGAAGACATCTTCCTTCTTCAACAAAACAAGGTCTTGATTTTATTACAAACTTTCTCCAAATAATTAGGAAACCAATCCCCTGACTTAGTTATGAAATTTGTATTCTTCCATGTGGTTATTTGAATACTTTTCTAAGACTTTTGACTTGTGCTGTTGGACACTTAAAAAGTAATTAGTGACAGTGTTAAGGTCCAAGGATCACTCCGCTCACACATGCAATCAACAATAGCATTGTTTATTCCAGCATGCTGGTGCTTGCTAGCCAGGCGACAAAAATGGCTGCAACCCAGAGTGGAGCTTTCTGGCCCCTTTTATAGGCCATGAGGAGGGGGATTAGGTCATCCTGAACCTGATTGGCTGGGGCTCCTTCCCTGCTTTAACAGCGAGTGGAAGCAGAAACTGAAACAGACCTAACAGCTTACTGAAACTGGAACTAAACTGGAACTCAGGCCTAGTGGGGGTCCTGGGGCTAGGAGAACAATAACCATGGTGCTTCTGTGGCAAACCGGGAGCCAGGGCTAGGCCATGCCAAAGCCAGGGCTGAGGCAAGCAGGAGCGGCCAGCTAGGGTCAGGCCCCAGCCCCTTGGCCACACATGCTCAGAGTAACCTGCTTCATAGCAGCCTGGCGTCAACTTCCTGTCACCCGCTGAGGCCTCAGGGGCCGAGAGAGGTCCGAGACTGTGCAGGAATACAAGCCAGAGAGGGTGCAAGTCAGGCAGGCAGCCGTAGGGTGTCTATCACCATGAGGAAGCAGATAGCATTGCACTGGTGTCCAAATAAACTTCTATTCTGGAAGGAAGCTCCTTAAACTCTGAAAGTCCTAAGGGAAGGTTCCATCAGACTCAGGAAGTAAACAATTTATAAGTCTCAGGAAGTCCCTGAAACTTACCCAGTGTACAACACCCCATGTATTGGAGACAGAGTTCAGTCAAGTTGTGTGGAAGAAATTCTCTGACCCTTTGATTTGCATAAAAGTCATGAAGAGAGTTCCACGGTTCCAATTTTTGTGGGCTTTTTTTGTGATACATTTGCTTCTGAGTTGTTCCTGTTTATGTAAATCATCTCTCATCCATTCTCCTGTAACGTCAGTAAATCCATTGGTTCTTCAAGTCAGGCTTTTGTGGTGTCATTTCTTTGTTGTGTTGCATTTTCCCAAGAATAGTGTTAGCTAAAATAAATTATCTTTGACTAGGGTGACTTGTGCAGGTTATCTCCAGTGGAGACAGGCAATTGAAAAGTAGTTGCAGAGGTATTTCATCTAAGAAGCAGATTTAAAGTTTGCACGTTCTCGTCCTCAAATAGGAAATTAGCCTTTCATGGGACTGACTAATAGGTTCTTACGTACCCAAGTCTGTGAAAACCAAACAAATCTTTCATCAAAGTTTCCATATTCTAGCTTGTCATATGTATTATTATATATTATTACTAATACTCTGCATTAGTATTCATCTTGTTACTCTGCCAAAATGCCCTACAAAAACAACTGGAGGAAGGAAAGGCTTATCTTGGCTCACAGTTTGAGGCAATACAGTCTACCATGACAGTGAAGACAAAGCATCAGGAGACCGAGGCAGCTGGTCACACGGTCAGGAAGCAGAGAGAGATGGATGCTGGTGCTCAGCTCACTCTCTCCTTTTTGTTCAGCCCAGGCCCCCACCTATGGGATGATGCTGGTCACATTTAAGGTGTGTCTTCCTATCTCAGTTAACCCAATCTAGTCAGTGGCAGGCCCACAGACTTGCCTTCATGCTGATTCATGGTTCAGAAAAGTTGGCAAACAATCACAACAGTCATACAAACCTTCTCTACTAATACTGATATTAACTCCTGAAATAATAAGTGCTCAGACCACCATCCTCTCCATTTTAAAACAAACCATGTGTGCTTCACCCTTTTGCTTTTAAGTTCTTTCTCTTGCCTTAACCTCATCTTCCTTGCATATACCTATAGTCCTATAAAACACATTGCTCATTGCAATCCTCTAATGCTCTATAATAAACTCAGGGTTCCTTGGCAAAGGCCTCTTTTTTTTTTTTTTTTTTTTTTTGCTCTTTAAGTTGGAACAAAATCAGAAGTACCTAGACCTGCAACTGAGTGGGGGAAGTTCCTATTAGCCACCTGCATGGGTCAGCTTTAATTGTCAACTTGACGCTACCTAGAATCACCTGAGAAGAGTGACTCCATGGGGGATTATCTACATTAGGTCAGCCTGTGGACATGTGTTCCAGGGATTGCCTTAACTAAGTTAACTGATCTGGGAAGACCCAGCCCCTGTCAACAGCGCTGTTTACTTAGCAGCGTGTCCTGGAATGTGTAAGAGTTGAGAAGTCAAGCACGGTAGTTAGCGTGTGTGCATTCATTTCTTCTTGCTCCTGAGTGTGGGTATGCTTTAGCTGATTGACGTTTCCGATCAATGCCTTGGTTTTCCTCCTATGGTGGACTCTAACCTGGAATTGTAAGTGGAAATAAACCTTTTCGCCCATAATTTGCATTTTGTTGGAGTAGTCTGTCTCAGCAACAGGAAAGAAACTACAGCACCATCCACATCGGTTTAGCTGATGGATTTTAGTGATGGCTTGATACCTTGGGTGGTTAGAACTGCAGTAGGCAACTTTTCCACTTGGGAAAATGTCAGAGACTACCCTTCATGGTCAAATACTGCAAAGCTGGACTCTCCTGGGACTCATAATTTATACGTCTCTTCCAAATAGCTGTTTGGTTGTCCAGCTTCACTATCTGGGATGACTGTTGGGGAAATTGTGACTCTTGGAGGGATAGATCTCAGTAATCCACGCCCCCTTCTTTCACTAACTATTCTATTCTATTCTATTCTATTCTATTCTATTCTATTCTATTCTATTCTATTCTATCCTATCCCATCCCATCCCATCCCATCCCATCCCATCCCATCCCACCCCACCCCACCCCACCCCACCCCACCCCACCCCACCCCACTCCACTCCATTCCACTCCACTCCGTGTGTGCATTATGTGAGAGCTCATGTGAAGGAGACCCTCAGTTGCCATTCTTCAGGCCCTGCCCTTTAGGTTTTGAGATGGTCTCTTACTGGCCTGGAGCTTGCCAAGTATGTTAGGCAAGCTGACCAGTGAGTCTAGAAACTCACCCTTCTCTCCTCATCAGTGATGGGATTACAAACACATACTACTACCCTTGACTTTATTTCCTCATTCATTGAATCATTTATTCCATTGTTCACCTCTCTTACTGAATTACTATATTATAGGGGATAGGATACATGAATGAAAACTCCCCTTTATCCCCCAAGAGGGTGACAGTGGATAGGGAAAACAGTGGCCATTGCATCTGGTGCGGTGGTGGAGAGGGACATGTGACCATCACAGAGTGTAAGATGGAGCAGGGATAGAAAGGTCAGCGGAGGAGATAGATAGCACCCGCTGAGGAGAAAGGTTAGCTAGATAAAGAGGGCTTGGGAAGCTGATGCAGTGGGAGGACCAGACAGGAAAGTGGGACCAGAGAACGGGGATGTGTGGTGTGCTGAGAGGTAGATCGGAGAGGCAGAGAGAGAGAGAGAGAGAGAGAGAGAGAGAGAGGGAGGGAAAGAGATAGAGAGTGGTCTTGATGCTAGGTGTCTTCTTCACCTGTCCTTCACTTTCTACCTTCTTTTCTGAAATAAGGTCTCTCACTAAGTCTCTCACTAAGCCTGGATTAAGCTTCAGTGGCTGGCCCGTGAGCCCCGTGAATCTTCTGCTCTTCCTTTCCCCAGAGCTGGAGCTATAAACACATGCAGTATACCTGACTTTTGTTATTTATTTATTTATGTATTTGTTTATTATTTTTGTTGTTGTTGTTGTTGTTGTTGTGTGTGTGTGTGTGTGTGTGTGTGTGTGTGTGTGTGTTTTACATAGTTCTGGGGAATTGAACTCACATTTTCATGCCTGCAAGGCAAGTTACTTTCCTGACTGGGCTGTCTGCCCAGTAATCATGAAGGACTTTTATGCAGGGCAGTGGCATAATGTCCCAGAGAGAACATTCTTTTCTATGGAAGAGGAATGATTTGTCAAGGGACAAGCCTTTGTCTTGGCTATGGTAACTGCCCATGCTAATGTTGGAGAAAGTCATTGTGTCCATTATACTGGGGCACTAATGACTTTACATGCACCTAAGAGCAAAATTTTATTTGGCTATTTTCTTCAAAAATGAGAATTGAGAAAGTAGAAGACAGCCCGTGGATTGTGATGGACCTTTGAGATGTACTGCTTAGATGGACATCCATTTACTGAGCTTAAGATCTGTGGCACCTCATCCTTATAACTCTCAGATGCTGAGAGCTGAGGTAATCAGTCAGATTCCTTTCCATCCATTTGTGTAAATAACAGCAAGGGCCTTTCTTGAAGATCACAAAGAATGAAAAAATAGCTGCTTTCCAATGTTTTGGGAAATGATAGGAACTGGTCCTGAAAAGGTAGGAAATGAAGGCTGCTTCCCATTCATTTCCTGTCTTTGGCTCTGAAGCCATTAAAATGTAAATCAAAGTTTGAAATACACAGTGAAACAGAAATGAGAAAACATAGGACAAAGAGTGCCCAAGAAAAAAGAAACAACTAATAGTTTTAGGAGGGATGAGAGGTAAGGGTGGGGGTATTTCCCCCAGGAAACAATATTGCTTTCATCAAAAAGAAGAAAATATGCATTCGCTGGTTTCTGATGTCCTGGGGCTGAGTTTAATTAAGGCAAGAAATGGCATCAAGAAATGATAAATACAGCCGAGGCCAGATCTGTGAGACGTTGCCCTGGGGAACAGAGAGGCGCTCAGGACGGGTAATCATCATTACATGAGGGATGAGGCACGTCAAGGAGGGAGGATGTCATGTGGATAGTATAATGAAGTGCCAGATGGGGGCGAAGTAAAATCCAAGCACCTTTTAGAGCACCAGAGTGAAGATGCAGGGAGCATGCTTGAGCACAGGTTCTCTGAGGTTTGACAAAATGGATCTTAGACATCTTCCTCTTTATAAACTGGGGGATGGGGATGGAGCAGGTGGTACCTGCAGGCAGTGTCCTTGGCCAAGAGCCACTTAAAGTTTCTCTGAGGGAGATGAATGTGGAGTACTGAGTGAGGAAGTAGGTATAGGGTAAGGATCATGTTTTGGATGATCCTAGGGCAAAGTACACATGCGTAGAATCATAACAACAGTAGTAAGAATTCCTGGAGCATGGTTGGGGAGCTGGCACTGTGTTTGCTGTGCAAGTATGAGAACTTGATTCTAGATCTATAGAACCCATGTGAAAAGCTGGCTGGTGGTGCCCTGCTTGTAATCCCAGTGTTTTGAGAGGTGGAACCTGGGTCTCAGGAGTAAGCTAGCTAGTTAACACAATGTGTGAGTTCTGCATTCAGGGAGAGACCCTGCGTCATAAAATAAAGTGAACAATAGGAAAATAAGGGAAGAAATCAGTCTACACACACACACACACACACACACACACACACACACAAACACGCCTGCACATCCCTGCATATACATGCATCCCCCTCTGTGACCTACATGCAAACAAAAACCAAAAAGGAGAAAAGAACATTTGGAGCAAATGGCAGGCCATAGAAGGTAGATTAATGATTGTCCATTTGGGGCTGGAAGACTGTGGGAAAGTCATAGCTTCTCTATTTGTCAACAGTGGGGCCAAACTACATCTAGGAGAATTAATAAAAGGCACTTAAAATCCACTTGGTGCAATATATAAAAAATTAAAACCTAAAGATGGGCTGGTGAGATGGCTCAGTGATTAAAAATGCTTGCCATGAAAACGTGAGGACCTGAGACCAAATCTCCAGCACCCATGTGAAGTCAGGCTCTAACCCTGACTCTGTGAGTGGCAAGAGACTTCAGGGTCCTCAGGCTAGCCTCAGGTTCACTGAGAGAGCCCATCTGAGGTCCACCAAGATAGCCCATCTCAAGAGAATGAGGTGGACCGTGATAGAGCAGGATACCTGACATTATTTCTCTGGCCTTTTGGGATCTACACGTACATGGGCGTATATACCACATCTATGCATGCACATAGCATACTCTATTGTGATGATAATTATTTGCCTGAGATTTTGGGACTCTCCTGGTCTCTGTCTCTCCTTCTTCCTATCTTTTGTTGTTGTTGTTAACTTGACATAAGGTAGAGTTTTCTGGGGAAAGAGGACCTCCATCAAATTGCCTGTAGACATGTCTGTAGGACTTTTTTTTTTTTTTAAATTAGTGATTATTGTGGGAGGGCCCAGCTTTTTATGAGTGATGCCATCTTTGGGTAGATGGTTCTAGATTGTATAAGAAAGTAGGGTGATAGAGCTTCAATGAACATTTCTCGTCTGGATTGAAAGTACTCCCTCCAAGAGCCAAAGACCACCTAACAAAAAACCAATTTGAAACATGAGAATACCTTTTTTGTGTGGTTGGCCAGGCTGTCCAAGAGACTCCTTAATTATACAGTCTATTGCTGTTGTCCTGGGTTACCACTGATAGATGGAAGGTAAATCCTCACTGCCGAAGACACAATACGCTTCAGAAACAGCCCAGAGACCCTTAGCTGTAACTAACCTGAATGCCTCCTCGCTCATGAGTAGCTAAAAGGCATCATGTAAACTTCCAAAGGAGCTAGAATAAGCCCAGAATTAAAGAGCTAGAATAAAGAAGGCTGAGGAATAAACAGCAACCAGTGTTATTCTATCTTAGGTTGTTCTTCCTTCTGTCTGGTTACCCTTTGCTTACCTGGGATGTTTAATATCATCAGCTTGCCAGGGTGTAGAATTACCCAGAAGATGATCCTGTGGGTGTGCCTGCGTCTGTGTTTTTGGAGTATGTTAAATGAAATGAGCAGGCTCATGCATGATTAATGTGAGTGGCAATCATGTCATGGGCTGGGGTCTGGGCTGAATAAAAAGGGAAAGTGAGCTGAACATCGGCATCCAACTCTCGGCTTCCTGACTGTGGAAGTCATGTGAGCAACCGCCTCCCACTCCTGCTGCCCAGCCTTCCCCTCCACGATGGACTGCACCCCAAACTATGAGCCCTTTTCCTTAAGTGGCGTTTGTCAGGTGTTTTGTCACAATCGTGAGAAAGGTGACTAATATTCAGCCCATTCACACTGCTATGGAGAAAATGATGGCTGCCTGATTTCTGCTCAATGGTGGGAAGAGCAGAGATGTAATCAAGTGGCTTAGAGTACAGTTGAGGACCCCATCAGCCTGACAGTTGCAAAGCCAGTTAGGGAAAGTGGTCTACAGATATCTGTCAGGGCTTTCTTTATTATGTTCTATGAGTCCGCGCGGACCCGAATTCCCTGGGAAGTGTTGGAAGTGACGATTACTTTAAAAGGTCAAGGTTTGCAGAACAGATTTGAGAAGTGACAGGAGAGAGAATGAACCCTAAAACCCAGAAGAAACAGCTCAAAGTTTGCCTTCTTGAGTATAAAAAGAAGGAAGGTGTTCATTTTTTTGTTTATATGTAGTTACCGTGTGTGTGTGTGTGTGTGTGTGTGTGTGTGTACGTACTTATGTGTAGGCATTTAATTGCTTATAGTGAGTTTCAGTGAGTATGGAATGTCATGACAAAGATGTACAGGTGTACTGCTCCGGGTAGAGGGGTGTGTAGTTGTCTGTATATGTGTGTGCTTGTGTGTGCATGCAAGTGAGAGGTTTTAAAAAGAGCTCTTGGGAGCCGGGCATTGGTGGCACACGCCTTTAATCCCAGAACTCTGGAGGCAGAGGCAGGCGGATCTCTGTGAGTTTGAGGCCAGTCTGGTCTACACAGCTCATTCTAGGATAAGCTCCAAAGCAACACAGAGAAACCCTGTATTGACAAAACAAAACAAAGCAAACAAACAAAAGAGCTCTTAGGCTGAGGAGATGGCTCAGTGTGTAAAAGTGTTTGCTGAAGACCTGACTTCAAATCTCAGCAACCAAAGCCCTGGGCACTTCTGTAACCCAAGGACTGTGGGGTTCTGAGATGAGAGGCTTTCTGGGGTACGCTACCTACTAGACTAGACGCTGGTTCAGTGAGAGACTCTGTTTCAAATGAATAAGGAAGAGAGAGAGAGAGAGAGAGAGAGAGAGAGAGAGAGAGAGAGAGAGAGAGAGACAGACCCCTGACGTCCTCCTCTTCCTTGATATGTGTGGGTACACATACCAGCACATACATGAATAGTATGCTACACACATAATACAATACATATGTGAAAACACGCAGGGGCGCGCGCACGCACACACACACATCTCTAAGGTCAAATGCTGCTAAAGTTCTTTGAGAGTCTCCCGCTGGGTTTCCATGGAAACAGGAGAGGCCAGCTCTAAAACAAATGGCAGGGAACCCAAGAAAAGGGCAGAGACAGTCTCATTAAGAATCCTTTTATAATCTGGCCGTTCTAGCACATCCTCGAGAACAAGCGGGCTAAAGAGTGATCAAAACACTCAGGTATATTTTATGTTTTCAGTAAAAGGAGGAAGGTGGCCATTCTGTTTTTGTTTTATATGGCTTTCACATGGACTCGATGTTGCTCCTAGGATTCTCCCTTTGATTTCTTACTTTGCTCTGGCCTGTGTACCAGCCAGTTCTTGTTAAATATTTATGGGCAAGATTAAAGACTTTATAAAACTTAGTAGCTGGCAGCTGTCCTCGCCGAAAGAATAAAGCAGAGAGTTTTCATTTTAATTGGATAACCGTGTGACCGAAATATCTAACCCCAAGGGAAATACAAGAATTAAAATATGTAAAGCAATTTTAAAAAGAGAAAGTGGCCTTTTACGTCTTGTCGACTCCATTCCCTTTGGTGGTTTTGTGTGAAGGTGAAATGACTGTGCTGGGTTTTTTAAGCTTCCAGGCCTCAGCACGCCTCCCTGTAGCAGGCAAATGGAGAGCACGCCACATTGGTACCAGTAGTGAATCGCTACTCATAGCTTTACACTTCTGGGAAGCTTCATCACTACAAACTCAAGACCGAGGAGACTAAGATGTGGAGGAGGCGAGGATGTCCCCAAACCTCTCCACACTGACTTAAACTAAAAGAAGCTGAAAAAAAGAGGGACTTTTCTTTTTTCTCTCCTCTTTTCCACACCTTCTTTCTCTCCCTTCTTCTCCCCCCTCCCTCCCTCCCTCTCTCCCTCCTCCCTCCCTTCTTCCCTCCCTCTCCCCCCTGTCTTTCTCTCCCTCCCTCCCATTGTGTGATGATTTGAATGACAGAGGCCCCTTTAGGCTCCTGTATTTGAAAGCATCTTCTGAAGTTGGTGGAATTTTTCTGGAAGAAGTAGGGAGTCGCAGCCTGGTTGGAGGATGTGTGTCACTGGGGGTTGGCCTTGAGGGTTAAAAAGCCCATGCTATGCCCAGTTCCTGGGCCTCTTCCTGTGTATTGTCTCAGCTAGTAAACTCAGCCACCTCTCTGTGCCATGCCTGCTTGCCCGCTGCTTCTTCCCACTGCGATGATCATGGACCAACTCTGAAACTGTAAGCAGGCCTCCATGTTTTATTTTATAAGTTGCCCGTCACGACAGTAGACAGCCATTACGACACTGTCCCTCCCTTCCTCCTTCCCTCCCGTTCTCCCCCCATTCCTTCCCTTCTCTCCTCTCCTCTTTCTTCTTCCTTTCTGTCCTCCATCCCTGCTCTCCTCCTTCCTTTCCCTCTTCTGAGTCACCGGTAGCCACACCCTTTTATACTGATCTGAGGATTTGCATTGATCATAAACAAGTGAGCATTCCATTTGTGGGTATACTCCCTATAAGGGCTGGACAAGATAACTCCAGAGATTCTGTTAAAGCCTATGACTAGGTCAGAGTTGGCATGCAAAACACCACATCCAAATCCTATTAAGTTCTGATTTTGTGCAGCCATAAGAGCCAAAATTACTTTCTGCAACCCTTTCTGCAGGTGTGCTAGGGGTCTATGAAGACAGATTTTTTCCCCCTAACATATATGCTATACAAAGTGCAGGAGTCAGTGTGGGTCCAGTCATATTGCAGCACATGTTAGCCTCTTTATTTAGGTCCTGTTTATAATGGTTTCACACCACAGTGACAAAAGTGAGTACATGTGACAGACGCAGTGCCCATAAATGCTGCTGCAGTAGTTACTATTTGGTATTTGTTACACAAGATTGCCAATCTCTATCTAAACAATAGATAATGACTGAAAAGAGCCTAATCGGCATATTTTGTTTTGTTCACTGGAATGATTACTTTCTTAATAATAACACTGATTATATTCTGACAAAATGTTTATTAAAATTTTGATGTTACTTATTTTTTTTAAATTTGGATGTCTGTATGTGTCTGTGTGTATGCATTTGTGTGTTTGTGGTGTGTGTGTACAAGTACATTTGTCCACATGTTTGCAGAGGCCAGAGATCATCAACCGTTTATTAGTTGCCTTCCACTTTGTTTTTGAGATACGGTCTCTCACTAGTCTGGAATTTAATGATTTGGCTAGACTATCAGGCCAGGGAGGATCAGGGATCCACCCATCTCTACTTTCCCAGAGTTGGGGTTATGCATGTGTGTCATCACATGAGTTCTAGAGACAGAAGTCAGGTCCTTGTACTTTTAAAGCAAGAACTTTATCAACTGAACCATCTCCCCAGTCCTAAGTTTGCATTACTATTAAAGAAGAAAAAAATGTGATTTTCTCCAAACACACAAGGCTGACTGGACTACTTTCTATGGGTAATTTTTCTTCTCTTAGCTTCAAACGAGTGGTTATCTACAGTTCCAGAGGAATGGGGTAGCTATAGTATACTGTGTAGACCAAAGAGTTCAGGTATATCCCCTCTAGTTACATTGGGCTGTGATCTGAACATGTCACTGCACTTTATCATTTGGAAAGTGAATTGATTATTACAGCAAAGATGTTGAAGATTGGGATGCCTGCATGGCAGTTTACCTCCCGCAGAGACCTCAGTGGCTTAGTACTATTATCTCAGGACCCAGGTCTTTACCATGGGCATGGGCTCCTCTTCCACTCTCTCTTGCCCCCTACTCTCCCACTTATAGAGTGAAGATCAAGGAGGCAAAGGGCCTTGACTTTGGATTTCCCAGTCACCAAAGCTCTAACAGTGATTCTCGATTCGTTATGAAACTACCCCATCTCAGGCATTGTTTAAACAGCACAAAACAGGCAGACATGTTGAGATGATGTCTCTGACACTGAAAGCTCTCCAACTCAGGTCCCGTGGAAAACGTTTGACTGGCTTGACATCCAAGCAACATTAATTACTGGCAAAACAATGAAAAAAAAAAAAAAAAAAAAAAACAAGACTCATTGATCCCTGCCGTGGTCAGGCCCATGAAAATGTATTTATCCCTTTTGGAAACCAGAGATGGAGAATGATGCAACAGTTGCTAGGCAGAGAAGGATAGTTTTGAGCTTGGTTCTGTTGGAATTCAAAGCTCATGAGTATGCGTGTTTGTATGTGCATGGATGAATATTTGTGTGCAGGTGCATGTGTAGTATGTCCGCATGCACGGAAGGGTCAGAAGTCAACCTGGGGTGTCATTCTTTAAGAACCAGCCACCTTGGTTCTTGACATAGTGGTCAAGGTCATTGGTACCTTGGATTCTGCAAGCAGGCTAGGCTGGCTGGTCAGTAAGCTTGAGGGAATCCACTTGGCAAGGCCTCCCTAGATCTGGGGTTATAAATGTGCACCATCATGTTTGACTTTTTGCATTGGCAGAATTCAAGTTTTCGTGGTTCTTAATTCAAGCACTTCACTGGCTGGACCATCTTCCCACCCAAATTTGCATGTCTTTGAAAAAAAAAATTGTTTTGGCTAGGGAATAACTTCCTTACTTGGAAGAAAGTTTTCCGTGCAAATATGAAATTATTTTTGTAAAAACATGAGCTTTGAGTGGGAAGATGGTTCCCTAACAGGGACTAGGCTAATAGCTCTCTGGGAATCCTCTAGGCCTTGACATTCTGACATAGCCACTCTTGTGGACTTAGCATCTCCTGGGCTCTCCTTGTAGGTAGCCATCGTTGAACTAACTAGCCAGCCTTTACTGTGTAAGGCAATCTAATAACTCACATTGATTTATACCGGTTCTGTTCCTGTAGAGAACCCTGGTTGTTTTCCGGGTGCCAACTCTGTTCCAGCCTGCAAAAGTAAGGTGAGCAGATGCACAGACATTTGCGCTTGTCTCAGCAGAGAAAGGGCAGGTTTGGGCTAACATATGTGAGCCACTCAAAGTAATTTAGAGGGGTGTTTCACTTCACTGGGGGAGTGATTTCTCTGTGTTCCACGAGTGGATTTTCATATTACACTGCATCCTACAAAGCACACAGCCTTTTTTGTTTGTTTGTTTTTCAAGACAGGGTTTCTCTGTGTAGCTTTGGAGCTTATCCTGGAACTAGGTCTGTAGACCAGGCTGGCCTCGAACGCACAGAGATCCTCCTGCCTCTGCCTCCTGAGTGCTGGGATTAAAGGTGTGTGCCACCAAATCCGAGCACTCACAGCCCTTTTTTGAGGAGGCACTAGATCATATTACTATATTTGCATTGTTCCCCTGAGAGAACTTTGGAATTCAGTTTTGACTGAACCTACAGATTATACAGTGAAACCTCCCGAACTCTGTTCTTGATACCTTCTTGATTTCCAGAGAGGTTGAAGGATGTGGACTCTTGAAGAGAAGCCAGTGCACTTGGTAGACTTGTGTCTTAACTTCCAATATTTTTCCCCCCACATCTAAGACAGGTAACTTTGTGCATTGACTTAAGAGTCCCAGAGGGAGCCCTGTTTCTTCATTTGTAAACAAGAGTAAGTTACTCAGATTTTGAGTATTTAAAGGTGTTTTTGTGCCACTTCTGTTGTGATAAAATAGTCTGTCAAAAGGCAACACAGGATAATAAAAAGTACATATAATTCCATCATTTTTGGATAAATCAGGACAGGAACACAAGGACCTAGTTAAATCCAATGCTCAGTCAGGAGCAGAGGCATTAGGCACGTTGTTGCTAGATGGCTGTTTGCTAGCACGCAGCTAGCTTTCTTCACCCTAATACGTAGCAAGGCCCAGACTTTGAAATGGCGCTATCAACATCCACAGTAGGTCTTCCCACATCATCTAATAATAAGACAATTCCCCACAGACATGCTCAAGAGATGGTTCCTCAGTTGAAATCCTCTTCCCAGGTGCTTTTAGGTTATACAAATCGATAGTTAAAACCAGCCAGTACAGATTTAAAAAAAATGCACACCTATGTACATTTAAGCACATACATGTGTACATGGATAAGTATGACTGAAGTCATTATTGTGGCATCCAGAAAACAAGGAAGATGTGTGCGTGTGTGTGTGTCTAACTACCTAACCCAAACTTGTCTTAACTTATTATCTTCCTGCCTCAGCCATTTTTAATTAGCTAAATTTATTCTTAGACATTTTCCTATATGTATAAGATTTATTCACATGACTTTCACTTACCTCCTCTGACAACCCCTCCTTCTACAAACCCCTTCCCATGTTCATACCTTTTGGTTTTGTATGCATTGGATCCTGGTGGGCTCATTAGTAGAAACATAATTGCTGAGAGTCTTACATTTGGATTGGCAGGCACCAGGAAGTGAATGGCACACTAGACCTGGCTTGAGTAATTGGGACCTCAAACTCCCCATCCCTGCTATACATTTCTTCCAACAAAGCCACACCTACCCCAAGGCCACACCTCTTAATAGTGTCATTCCCTGTAGACCTATGGGGGGCATTTTTACTCAAATCATTATAACTCCCTTTCTCCAAGAATCAATAAGTAACAGGGAAGGAGAGGGCCTCATGAGTCCTACCCCAATCTCTAACTGATGGTTGTCAGGGCCAGTCTTGTGCAGGCCTGGTGCAAATTAACTGCAGGTGTGGTGAGTTCAATATGTGATACTGTGCCATCGCATGAAGGCAGCATTTTGTATCCTTTTTCTCTATTCTCTATCTCTTAGAGTATTTCTACTTCTTCTACGATGTTCTCTGAGCCTTAGAGGGCTGTCATAAAGGTCATATTTAGGGTTGTGCATTCAACTGTCACCAACACTCAACACCCTGAGCCGCTGGGTTTCTCTGAATTTACCTCTTTTCATGGCAAAGGCTACAAGTCGCCTTTGTCTATGGGTATAAAAATAAATATTTAGAAAATAGCTTGACTATTTAACTAAACAATTGTAAATCCTCTCTTTATAGGGCCCAAGACATCACAGATCAAAGGTTTTTGACTGGGTTTACTGAGACATGCATGAATTCTTTTCAAATGAATAGGACTCAAATCTAACCAGATCAGTTGGTTGCCTTCACAAACTTGTGCCACTATTGCACAAATGGGCATGTTGGCATTGAAATTTGTAAGTGTCTTAGGTAGTGTTTTATTGCTGTGAATAGATGCCATGACTATGGCAACACTTATTAGGAAAACTTTTAATTGAGGCTGGCTTACAGGTTCAGAGGATTTGTCCATTATTGTCATGGCAGGAGATATGGTGGCGTGCAGGCAGACATGGTGCTGGAGAAGGAGCTGAGCATTCTACATGTGGGTGGGCAGGCAGCAGGAAGAGAGAGTCACACTGGGTTTGACTTCAGCTTCTGAACTCTCAAAGCCCATTCCCAGTGACACACTTCCTCTAACACGACCACACCTTCTACAATAAAACCACACTTCCAAAAATGTCACATCCCATGAGTCTGTGGGTCATTTTCATTCAACAGACCATAATAAGAGTCACAGCTTGGCAAGACTGTTGATGCTTTTTTCCTTCCCAGCAGCCTACATAGCATCTTTTGCTCTATGAAAACTAGCCACCAAGGAAGAAGTTTCCATCTCAGTTCTAGCTTGTTTCCCCTTTCTCTATTTCTTGCAACCAAGGTATGCAGCGTCTTCAGCAGTTGGTACTTAAAGTCTGGTTCTGGTGGACAGCCAAGAGCAAAGGCAAGGCTCTTATTTGGGGGGGCCTCTGGTGCCTCCATGACCAAGGTCACTTTGGATGAGAAGAGTACTTGTCAACTCAACAGCTGACTTTTCTAATTACTCTGTAGCTGAATACAGACATCTGAGAAGTAAGAAATGTAAGGAAAAAACAGTGACACCCCCTTTCTCTACCTGTTTTACCTCCCTCACTGCCCCTTCTCCTGGCACTTTACTGTGGGAAATAGCATTTGTTAGTTTTCATTAATCTCCACAGCTAAGTGGTTACTGTACTGGAGTTACTGGAGTTTTTGGCATCTGTTTCTCCATCAGTCATGGTGAATAAAGCATGTGGCGATGAACCCATGGAACAGCATCCTCTGATGCTTATGCCACATACAGTGTGGGCCCAGGTTGGACCAGGATATGGCTATTTTTTCGTCTGAGCTGTAGGTGTAGAACAATGATGCTAATGGTGTTGTCTTAGTGTGGTGACAGACACCTTGGACTCTCAGAACCTTGTCTATTTTTGAGATATATCAATGGGTATAGAAAAATTGCACAGACAGTCAAGATGTCAAAATTAGCAAAGAAAAGAGTCAAACCTGAAGACACCTGACAGCAGAAGTCCTTCTGAGACCAACTGAAATGCTTGGTGATTTTAGTTCCCAGGAATTCTTTCTAAAATCTCTAGGAAAAAATGCTCAGATTTTAATGATATATTTTGGCTTGGGCATTATAATTTAGATGCTTGGCTTTCTTTTGTTTGTTTGGGTGTGGTGTATATATGTGTTCATGAGTGTGCCCATGCAGGCGTGTGTGTGTGTGTGTGTGTGTGTGTGTGTGTGTGTGTGTGTGTGTGTGTGTGTGTGTGTGTGTAGAGTCTGGAGGCCAACATGGGATTTCTTCCTTGATCACTTCCCTGCTTTACTTTGTGAGACAGGGTTTCTCACTAAACCTGATGCTTACTGACTGGATATCCAGTGAGATCCAGGGATGTTCCTGTCACTGAGATTCTAGGTATGTGCAGCTGTGTGGGTACTGATGATCTGAACTCAGGTCCTCATGCTTGTTTCACAGGCACTTTACCAACTGAGCCATGTTCCCAGCCTCAGCTTTATTTTCTTAGGGAAATCTAATCCAATCTGAGAAAAGATTATACTTGAAGTCATTTAAAAACTAACTCCATAGCTGTCTAATTGTCCTACAGTAACATAACCCTCCCTCACCTTGTACTGAATGAACCTTTATTTCCTAGTGGAAGGTGAAGGGGGACATGGGAAGTTCAAAGTGAGGCAGTGGATGAACTATGGAATGAGTGGATTTTCTCTGATGTTGAATCCACTAATTATGTCAAGAAAAGAAAGTTGGTTTATACTTATAACTCAGCTTCTAGTTATTTGCACTGAGCAATTCTGTTGGTGAAGTTGTGAACGGGAGGAGGGAGGGGGACATTGCAAACTATTACCGAATGTGAGGCACATGAGTGGTAGTGTTCTTTGTTTGTTTGTTTTGTTTTGTTTGTTTTTTTGCAAAGGGCAGATGCTCAGGATGTTGCACTTGTTGGACCGCTCAGTCCAGCCAATGCAGCAGTGGCAGTCATGCCTAACGTGGAAGCTGATGATATTAAGAACATCGGTGTGGCAAGATGTTTGATTTTACATATGAGAACTATGTGTTTGCCAACAGGATCAGGAACTCTCTTCTTCCAAGCTTAAAGAATGCAGTAAAGGGATAAACTCATTCCATTGTGTCAATATACACACATCTTGTTTATCTACCCATCCGTTGATAGACATTTAGAATGACTGCACTCTTTTGCTATTATGAGAGATGCTATGTAAACATTTGTATACAAGTCTTTGTGTCTCATGTGAAAGTTTTCATGGCGAGACGTGAACAAACATCCACTTATCCTAAACAGGGTACCCTGACATCAGACTACAGAAATGATTGCACCAAAGTCCGACTTGGTGAACCAACGAGATTGTTGGCGTAACTTTCAGGAGCACGGGTGACTCAAAGGCAGTTGTGTCACCGAAAGCCCACCCTAGCAAGAGTGACAACACAAGAGGCTGCATCACTAGAACTTTCTGCACAATGTGTAAGCAGCTCAATGGGTTGGAGCCTGCTCTCTTCAGCAGTACCAACTCCTATAATGTTGAGGAAAGAGGGGCATTTTGGATCGTGTAACTTTCAGGGGAATGTCTGCGACTTCTGACTTATTTACTTCCTGAATTTTAAGGATCCTCCCTGCAGGATGGAAGACTATTTCAGTTCAGAGAAAACTATTAGACAATAAAGTAGTATCATTTCTCTCCTGTGCATAGCCTTTATTTACTTTACTATCAAGGCTGGGCCTATATTCACTCATCACAATTAATGTTTTCTTATTTGTAAATATTTAATGTTTTCTTTAAACATCTTCCTTCAGTTAATTTATATATTCATTTGCACAAAACAGAGTATCACTGTTAAAGCTACACAAGAGAACATGAATTCAGTTATAAGGAAGCTTGTGGTCTATATTATACTATGGCCTTAACCAAACATAAAATATTAAACATATTTACAACATAAGACTTCAGCTGGAGAGATGGCTCAATGGTTGAGTAGTTGCTACTCTTCAGTGGTCTTGGTTTTGATCCTGAGTACTTATATGGCAACTCACAACTATCTGTGATTCCATTTCCAGCAGATCTGAAACCCTCTTCTCGTTTCTTGTTGGGCATCAGGCATGCACATACATACATACATACATACATACATACATACATACATACATAATACATACATACATACAGGCAAAAGACCCATAAATAAAATAAAACAACAACTGACAACAACAACTGCTGAGACTTTTTGGTGACTTTGTGTCTTCGTAACTCAATTGCATGATTCTTGAGTGTGAACTGTGTCAATGACAACACTGTGTAGCAATATCAAAAGGCTGGGTTGTGCCTTTAGAGCATAGCAGGGCTGTAGATGGTAGTTATGACCTTAATACTGTCTGTCTGGAATATAAAATCAGAGCTTGGTTACAGCTGGGACCAGACATAATTAGGATTTTCCCAAAGTTTTCTCTAAGTATCCAGTTGATACCTATCTTATAGATTTTGTGGTCTAGAAATTCTAGCCAGCAAGCAAACATCCAGTCGAGTTGTAAGAACACATAAAGCAAAGAAGATGCAAGCAGAGAACAGTCTGATCATGTTTTTGAACTTGACAATGCATCTGAATTGAGGACTGGATAATATCTTCCTTTAGAAGCAAGGACATTGCTCTAACTCAGAGCAACAGGCATTGAGTGAGGTATATTCTCCTAGTTTGCTTTGCTTTGCTGTGATTAAACACTCTGACCAAAAACAACTTATGGGAGGAAGTAATCAGTTTGCTTTACAGCTTCAGAACACAACCTACTACTGAGGGAAGTCAAGGCAGGAACTCAGTCAGGATCCTGAAGCAGAAACTCTGGAGAAATGCTGCTTGCTGGCTCACTCAATCATAGGTTCATGCTCAGCTAGCTTTCTTTTCCTTTTTTCATTTCTTGATTTTCGAGGCAGAATTTATCTGTGTAACAGTCTTAACTGTCCTGGAACTTGCTTTGTAGACCAGGCTGGCCTCAAACTCAGAGATCTACTTGCCTCTGCCTCCCAAGTGCTGGGATTAAAGGCTTGGACCAGCAACACCCAGCCTTCAGCTAGTTGTCTTATACAGTAAGGGCGCATCTGCCTAGGGAATAGCTCCACCCACTGTGGGCTGGATGCTATATCAATTAACAATGCTACAGAACAGTTTGATCTGGGTAATCTCCGAGTCGGCACTCTGTTTTCTGGTCTGTAGGCAGTGTTAAGTTCACAGTTATAGTGAAAGATTAACACATACTTTATAAGTCCCCTAGTGATTTAGGGGATTCATTTGGATTATGAGTT
This sequence comes from Phodopus roborovskii, assembly GCF_943737965.1. NCBI lineage: Eukaryota > Metazoa > Chordata > Mammalia > Rodentia > Cricetidae > Phodopus > Phodopus roborovskii. Next base: position 7,304,398 of record NW_026126585.1, read on the forward strand.
TGCCCCAGACAGTTCTGAAGAGTTGATCAGTACATTTGTTTTAGTTTCTCCTCCATAAGACGAAGGCTGAGATCACTCTCCTGGCACAGGCAGTGACTTCTTTAGCACAAATCTAGGCTGCCTGGTCTGATTATCAGCAGCTGGAGGTGAGACTTTGCCATATCTGCACATTTCGTGTAAGTTTGGTGCTCCAGATACTGGGACATCCCTAGACATTTGAGCAGGGATGCTGCTCAGGGCAGTCGGAGAATATAGAGCCATGTAACCTGGACTGGAAGAATTGAGTTTTACAGTTTTCTGTCAAAGCAAGGCAGATTAGGGTTTGGAAGTCTCTATTTCTGGCTGCTAGGATCTAAGGCATTGTGGAACAAGCAAGGAGGCATACTCTCTTGAAGACGATGCCACAGGAGAAAAGATGGAGTCTATCAGGATGTGGCTTTAGGAATCTTTCAGGTTGATCAGAGGGTTGAACATACACACGTGAGCACATGCATTTATACTTGCTATCCAGCATAATTAATGTATTTACTCCCTTTTTTTTCCCATCTCCTCCCTTCCTCCTCCCCTCTTCTTTTAAGACCGAATCTCACCATATAGTCCAGA